>NC_056482.1:17961849-18261849 GCF_008729295.1 Plectropomus leopardus
GAGAGATTATTTATGGAATAAGAAACACAAAGTTCCTTATCATATATTGTTTTTCAGATTTTTCTGAGTAACTTTCAGTCTCTCTTTGCTGAATTAAACCCAAAAGGGAGGCCGTTGGGTAAGAGCACCATTGCCTCAACCTTTACTGACATCCACATCCAACAATCTGTGAACAAAAAGGCACTGACAGCAGTTTTGGAATCTGGCAAGCTTACGTTGATCTGCTTATTTTTGCTACGCAACATTACTCCAAAACTTGCTTACTGGCTGGGGTAGCATTTTTGACAGATAAGATTTGCCAGTTGTTACACTCTGTCAGGAAGCGTTTGAATCTCAGCAGGACGCAGTTTTTTTTGAAAAGTAACTTAGGTGAAACTTAACATAAAGAGCTCTAGTCGTCAGATGTGTGGACTCGAGGCACAAGATTTGGACTTAAGTCAGACTCAAGACACAAATTGTTGAGTTCAGACTTGACACTGAAAAGTCTGAAAAGAGTTGCAACTCGACTTTGACTTTTGCACCAATGACTGCATTTGGACTTAAGCCTTTTGATTTGAAAATACGTGATGTTCAGCCCACAAAGCAAGTCATTTACATTTATTCCCTAAAGCAACTACCATTAATGCTATTCATTTAAGTTGACACTTAATTCACAGATCCACTTTGTCTTAACCAAACAGACTGCGTCCATTGCAACATACAGTACATCACAATCTTTAGAGAAGTTGTTTTGAAATCAGGCATTTTAATCTGTGGCAATTCCCAAAGCAGCTGGCAAAATCGTGGAGGGACTGGTTACTGAGTGCCAGTTTTTAAAAATTATAACAAAAAAAATCTGTTCGCTTACAAAAAGTATTAGTGGTCAACAAAACACAAAATGCAGTATGCAGAATGTGCAGATCAAACATTACAGCTGGAGAGGCATAAACTTCCAACAAACTTGTTTTATTAAATATGTTAAATGTTAAATGTTTAGAAAGACATTTTTTGTTAATGTAACAAAAACAAAAAACAAAAACTCATCAGCAAACGACAATCAACAATCTGTTGTAAAAATTGCATTTGATGCAGTGTATTATGACTTATTTAGGAATCAAAACTTAAAGTTCAGGGCTTGACCTGGGACTAATTGGTCTTGACTCAAGATTTGAGTGGAAACGTTTTTCATTAGAGTTTTACATTACTTGTCACTTGTAAAACAACGACTTGCTCCCACATCTGCTTGTTGTATCCATAAGGGCAGAAATCTGAACTTTTTTTTTGTTTTCCGATGCATAAGCTGCTGCCCCGTCTTTCCCTGCTTTGAATTTAAGGTATTGTCATGGCTCGCTATACTTTACTGTACTGTAAGTAAATACCTCCTGGAAATTTGTCTTTTCCCCCCATCTGTTTGTCTGAAATACCACGGCCATCACTCAACGTAAATGATGATGTTTAAAAAGCGCCATATGTTCAGACAGGCATATGGAAGCAGTTAATGCTGCGCTCTATAGGTACAGTAACCCAATCCATGTATACAATCTGAACCCGTGTTCCCTTTATAATCTCTGCCATACCCTGGCACTCTTGACTTTAATAAAATGATGTGTTTACATATCGCTGAAGGCCGAGGGCTCCGTTTTTTGCAGGCTCTTACTGATTCGTCTTTTTTTTTTTCTTCTCCATGTTAAACTTGAATGCATCCATGTTTCAGTTTCAACCCCAAGCTGCTTAGCACATCATGATTCCCCCCAAACTCCGCTCCCAAACCACAAATTTAAATATTTGCGGTGGTGTAATTGCCAGTGTGGTTGACAGGCTCTGACGGTTACTGTACTTTGAAATGTTTGACTCTTTTCACAGACAATTAAGGTTCGCCTTTGGATCTTTTGCTATTTAGGTTGGTAGGGCCATGCTAAAGTGAATACCCCTCGGTCAGTGAGCTGTTTAGTGTGGTGGGCAGGCTGTAATAAATAGATGGCTCTTGGCCCACAAGCTGCGGCTCATGACAGAGGTTGACATGAACTCATAACTCAAATGTAGCACCTTGAGTTGTCAGTGTGTGGGTAGCTGTTGGTACTGGAGCAGGGAAATAGTCACTTAATACACTGTACTTCACTGCAGTTTAAGAGTCAGCACTGTGTACTTACCTTGCCAAATTTATATTTATGATACTATAGACAGAATATGACATAATGACTGTCAAGATTGATATATTTTTTAAAGTATTATCTCATGTGATCCTTTCTGTTATTTGCAAATGATAATACATAAATGAGAAAAACAGATTAGAATAGCAGTTTTTACATTTACTGTGTGACCCATGCAATTAAAAGTGCGATTGCAAGTACGTAAGTACAATGTTAAATGTTTGAATGTAATAAGAGAATGTAACATGTAAAAATTCTTTTGGCTGGGTTTGTAGTGGAGATCTCAAAGTTTGCCAGTATGCCAGGCCAAAGTGTTGGGAAATTATGCAGAAGGCATCTAGAATATTTCCATTGGATTGTACAGTGCAGCCATGAAAACATAGAAAATATTCCTCAGTATAAACATTGTACACCCTCAAAAAAAAATCATTGAAACTAATTTAGCCAGCAGTCCTCAGAGAATTCAGGTAATTTGAAAAAGAAATTAAATAGATGTCTTTCTAATGTATTTTGTACATAAACTTTGCTTTAACTACCCCTGTGTGCGTAATATTTAAGGCTCAGAGTTATAGCTGATTGACTGGGCATTCCTCTTCAAATCCTCAGGCCAACCCTTATACATACCTGCCCCACATCCCTTTCTTTCACACTGAGCACTACATCACTGCGGTCGCTGCCCTCTTGTGCTTTTTTTCTTCCCCAGATGGTGTGAAAGTCAAAAACACTGTGCTTTTTTCACAGCGCTACACCCTCATAAACAGCCAGTTTACAACTGTTTGGGGCAGTCGCTGACATGAATACACACATGTCATACAGCACCATTAAAATCCAGACCAGACCTACCACACACTTGGTAGGGAAGCGGGCATGCAGGGGCGAAACGTCTGCCAAACCTGGATTAAGTCCCGGTTTTAAATTTGAATGACACCTTTATATATATATATGTATATATATATAAAGTTACATGTTGTAGGTTTTCTTTTTACTGGAACACAGAATGTTAGGCTTGTCTTTTTCCTTTTTTTCCTAGACCTTCCCCAAAATTTTGAGATTGAATTGCCATTTAGACATTTCATTTTTTCATCTTTAGTGTGTGATTGTGTGGTATTGATTGTGTAGTTGACTTGGACCTCTAGTGGCCTTGTGAATTACTACTCTTATCTGTGAGAAGCAAAAGTGGAAGTTGTGTCAGTGTAGCACTGCAAAATCTAGCACAGATCGAACGTCAGAAATAAGGACATCAAAAGCTCTGTGGCAGTGCATTTCACCGCAGCTTCTCACTTCACTCTGATATCTTAGCATTGAACATATAAAACATCTGCAACATGGAGGTGGCCAATTCTTTACTTCTTAAAAGAGAGGCCTTCTTAATAAACACTCTTTGGACACTGGTCCCTAAAGGGTTGAATGAGGACTTTGATTTCTATTTTTCTCTTTTTTCGATAGTGTATTCCATTGATTCTCATGTTTCTGATGTGGTGCATTATGATCATCTCTTATCCAGATGCATATTTTGGGTATTCTGTTGTGGTAGGTTTGTACATGTATCTGTTGTCATTACCTCCTTTGTAGATTAGCAGAGGCGCCTCTATTCATTAGGAAGTTATTCCCTTTGGTAATTTCACATTATATTTATGACAGTATTACCTGTACCTATTAACCTAATCTGTACAGTTATTACCATGAGATATCATAATGCAAATTATCATGTGTCCTAATTTATTATTTATTATTATTATTTTTCCCCCTTTAGTATTATTTACTCATTTAAACCTATTTGTCTATTTATTTACTTCCCTTATTCCCTTATTCCCTTATCATTATTTTCATCATTTATTTATATATTTTTTCTTTTTTTTTCTCTCTATATTATTGTCTTTGGTAATTTCACATTATATTTATGATGGTGTTGCCTGATTCTATGATAATGTGATCTTGCCTGTGTATACATTTGTAAATTCTGTATTTATAGGTATATGTGTCATATGTGTCAAACTATGCTGTAAGTATCTTCCTCGTGATCTTCCTCCTCAGAAGTGTAATATTATCTTACATATTTACAATCCTAAATAAAACCCAGACAGCCTTGAAAAAACATTCAACCAGTGGGATTTTTACATGTCATGGGCGTCTGTAGTGTATCATCTGGTACATCTCTGTCTCTTCTTAAATGGGAGGATAAACCTGTCAGCCGCTCTGAAGAACTAACTGGCTGTTAAGCTGCTGAGTGAAAGGCACCTAAACATATACATTTTGTTGCACTCATCGGGTCAAAGGCCTCAGTCTCTGCACTTGAAAGACATATTTCATACAGCCCACACTTCTCTCCCAGTCATAGCAGTGAATGCTTGTCACAACAGCTTGCGTTGATTTATTGAAAGAGTTGAACTCTTCACCCCTGACCCCATTCAAACCCAGCAGTATTTCCTTATGCACCTGGAACGGGCTCTTAACATGCCTGCCCAGGGGCTTAACTTTCATTTGGACCAGAAATACCACACTACTATATGAAAGGGAAAGGGAAGGGAAAATTATATATGTAGCTAGCAAGCAGCAGTGCATCTATTGATGATTCTGAATGGGAATTGTTATGAAGGAGCTGTCCCTTTTCATTTAGAGGCTAAAACATAAAGGAGAGCAACACACTGCCCAGAGGGGATGAAGATATGAAGAGACAGAGGAAAACATGACTTGTGTGATTTGTGGCTTCCACTCTCTCTCTCACTGTCGAGTTATTGAATACTTTATTGTTTCACTGGAGCGGAGAGTTTTCTGGTTCACTGTATGAATGAGCCTGTGTAGTTGGTCGCGCACGGCGTAAATGCATCGTCACACAAGCTGTGTGAGAACATGCAGGATTCTGGGATGCCACAGAGCACCAGTTTGATCGTTTATACCCATATAAGCAATATTATATTTATATATATCAAAAACCTAAAATGTGGCATGTTGGTGAGAGTGCCAGCTCAATAATCATTTCTTAAGATTTTAGGTTTCTGTGTCTATGTCTGCACAGATATGGATATTTTCAATACAGAAACTTCCTTTCACAATTCAGAAGGAATTTTTGAACAAAACCTGAGGAAAGAAAGATTCAAAATAATATTCATTTTTATGTCCAGCTGATTTCTCCTGGACATGCCTACACTGAGCTCAATTTGAAATTTTATGACTTTCTCATACTTCTCAAATTCAGCTCCTAAGAAATAGCCTTGCTAATAGCTCAACCTGATCCTATAATTTAGGATCTTGAAATTCTCTTTTTTTTCCTCACTCTCTGCAGTAATCTTTATTTGTCTAAACTAATCATCAAAAAGAAAACTTAAACAAGTCTCAACTGTGTATTTTATGTTTTCAGAGCAGAGAAACCTCTGAGAAGCCTATGAGCACATCAAAAGAACTTCTGCTGATTTATTCTTTTGCTCCCTATTTCTCCTATTCTTTTCACATTATTCTTTATATACTAAAGAAAAACATTTTTAGATAATTATATTCCATTTCTGACTATATTTATATAACCCCAAATTCTACACACTAGACCTTCAACAGTAAGAATTTGTCACTCAATAAATGTCCTTATCAATATATCATTCATAGTGTGGTCCTTAAAATGTGTCATCAGTATCAAATTCCAAAAGATATAATGCAAACAAAAGAAAAAGAAAGCTTTGTGATGCTCTTCTCTTACTACTGCTGCAGCAATACCAAAATAATCTTCCACATTCAACACAGACATGCACATTCCTAATTAACTCATGCTGAAATTACTGTAGTAGGTTTTGTAACTTCTGTTTTACGTCACTTAAGGTCTGGAAAACATGAGAGTTTGCAATCATAAAAACATGTTTTTGTTGAGGCTGTTTCAGATGCTTTAGTTGGTGCAGATGTAAAAGTTGGCTATGTTTCATTGCGAAGTATTTGCAGGGAAGCAGAAGACTTTCTTGAAAACTAAGCCCACTATTCTATCCACAACACTCTGCTTAAGTAGTTACTAAGGAATAGAGAAGAGAATGGATGAACAGATGTTTGCTAATTGACAGAGAGAGACAATCTTAGTGTTACAGTAACAAGATCTGGCAGAAAAGGGAGATAAAAAGAAGGAAAAATGACTTAGGAAGAGATAAGACAAAAACAGCCTGTTTGATTCTACAGGCTTGTGGCTCTGCTCTTAGTTATAATCTAGACTTAAATCACTGATGATCTGCAGGATTCGTTTGACATCGACAAGATCTCCTGCAGATTACGCAAACTAAATAGGCACAAAATTGCTCTCTAAGCCACATGTTTTAGATGGAAGCTCTGTGAGAAAACATCTGAGAGAAACTACGATGTGGAATGCTTTTTAAAAAGTGAGCGGGCATCCGACTCCTCCTGGTATCCTTTTTCTGGACTGGGATAGTTGAAAGGCTGAGCTGAGATGCGCAGCGGGATACAAAGCTGGCAGGGGTACGTGTGTTCTCAGAGGAAGCAGTCTCGAAGCCGCAGTATGCAAACTGCAGGAATACATTTAGGACAAGCAAAAGCACACGTCTGTAGAAAATAAACAGTTACGGCTTCAGAGCTCCTGCTGGGCGAATGCGTTGAATGATTGTGATCAAATCTCCAGCGCATGACAGTCTACAGTGTATAACATGGCTGATCGTGTTGCTCTGTAGAAACGAATCTCAATTTCCTACTTCAGTTCATTTCCAATGAATTTCTCTTTGAGCATTTTAAAACGTTTGCTGCTGTTTTAGAGTAACGGTTTAACTGCTGCCAATTTAGTCCTTTTGAACCCGCAATCCGTCCTTCAACCCTGCAGTGTGAGTAGCCTCATTCAGTCAATATGCTCTATCCAACATGATCTCACAAAAATACGTGAAATGACCATTCCATGATGGCATCTATTATGTTGGTGGCCCCGCTGGGTTTAGGCATCAATCCTTCTTGATTTGGATTCGAAAAAGATTGGCATAATTGGCAAGTTGGCGTGTGTGTGCTTTGTGTTGTGTTTTTTGGTGTTGCCGTGCAATGTCACATACCCCTTTCCCACCAAAATTAACGTGTCCATGCAGGTTTTTTAAACATCATTTATCATTTATCACAGTAAATCCGTAATAAATGTCACTAATCTGACCAGTGGTACAAAGTAACCAAGTGCATTTACTCAAGCACTGTGCTTAGATAGAATTTTGAGGAGTTTTACTTTTATGCCTCTTCTGCTACTACAGGGTGTATTATTCTACCTTTTACTTCATTACATTATTTTGAAAGCTACATTGAAGATTTTACACACAAGTTTTTATTTGGTACTTTTATGGTCAACGTGAGTAACTGGGGTCAGTTGGGCAGGTATTCCCCTCACCCCTCTTAAACTGCTTATAAAATCTCCTTTCACTTGCTTTTATAGTAGGAATATTCTCTGAGACAGTATTTCTAAGTAAAACGAGACGTTCAGTGGCAGGGACATTCAGAATTGGCAGCGCTCTGGTTTACTTTGTCAAAAACTGCTCACTTTTACAGAATTTTTTAACTTTGATCACTCTCATACGACCACAGTGAATGAGCTGGTGTGTGCTTAAGCACCATAATTTCTTGGCAGAAAGAGCAAAACTGAGAGAGAGTGTAGAGACTATTGCAGCCTGACAGATGTAATCCCTAACACGGCTCCAAAGTGCTGTGTGCCACCACAAATTTTGAGTGAGGGTTTATTTAAAAAACAACCTCACACCACAGGCCTCTTATGTGCTCTGCTTCTCATTTAATCTCAGCATAAATACAAAAGTTGCTCAGCACGTTCTCTAGAGAACTTGCGCAGGCAATTTAGCCATTTCTACTCTAAGGATAAACATGGCGAATCATAATTCAAGCAGAAGAAAAGACTAAGTAATACACTCTGGGCATGTTTAATGATCCATCTTTTTAATTTCGCAAGTGAACATTAAGCTATGGCAAATTATGCAGTTTAAATGCAATTTCACTTATCCAACTTGCTTTATAAACCAAAGAAAACACCCCTCCCATCATTCCTGTCACATTCCCCTGAATGCTATCCATAATAAATTTCACTTAGATGCTTTTTAACACAACATCAGTCTGAAACATTTGTCTGGGGCAGCGACGTTAGTCCTAGAAACCCCGAGATGATTCTACTTTAAGTCATTAAATTATTGCAGATAAACGAAAAGGTGCCCTGATATGTGAAAATGACATATGAGGTGAAAGTGAAGAAAGCCATGACTTACATTTTCTTCTCTACAATAACAACTACTGTGTGTTTTAACCTTTTTATGATATAGGATTTTTCAAAGTGAGGAGGCCTTTTTTTTTTAAGATTTACATTTTGTCAACCCACTCTCCCTGATCTAGAAATACAGACTGTTGGAAAACCTGCATGCCAAACTGAGATACCACTTCAAGTAGTCCCGGCTCCACTCCTGTTTTGTATTGTAGAATTTACATGGGCATTGTGTCAAGATACATACTATGTAGTCCAAGCAGAGAAGTGTTTTAGCCTTAAACTGAAGGCCTTACAGGATCCTCAGCTATCACAGTCTGGCATCTGACGATTTAACATTCCTGTGTTGTTTTGCATGCGGTTTTCCTTTTGTCTCCTGCGTTTTTCTCAGTGTTATATTCAGCGATTGCTTCTGTCTGTCTTGAATTGTCTTGCTTTCTGTCTGCATCTACATCCCATCTATTCTTGTCTCTCTTCTTTCCCCCATCTCTCTTTCAATGGCCAGTGTCTGTTTATGAAATAGTGATCGGTATCAATTTGACAATAAAGAGTTAACCTATTGAATTCAGCCTGTATTTCTCACTACGGCTGACAGACACAGAAAGAGAAATGTTTTGGTGGTGGTTGAGATGTTAGCATTCTTTAGCTCGACTTAAGAAAAGCTTATTTCATGTGGCAGAGGTGTATTTGTGCCCTCGGCTTGCTGTTTTGTGTCTTTCAAATTCACACGGCCATATCACAGCTGTGTTTTATCACAGCCTCCTCATATCACTTCTATCTGACATTCAGAACCATATCCTGGAGGAATTTGAATTGAAAAGCCGTCTGATTCTCAGGAGAAGTTGTTTATCTTCACTTCTGATGGTTTGTTTCAAGAAGTGCCAATAACTATGATGGCGATTTGAAAACTTTATGGCCCTCGGGAAGTCATAACAGATGGTGAAATGCATTTTATTGTTTGAAATCACATCACAGTGACGTGGAATCTTAAAAAAACAACATATATCTCCCAAATGTTTCTTTTGGCAATTTATGAGAAATAATGCAGCCTTTGATAGTTTTTTTTTTGGTTAGTTCAAGGGTTCAATAAAAAAGACATACAAACTGCAAACCATCAGTTAAACTCTATTCTCACAGGACTAGTTTTACAAGGGAACCTCATCTGATTTATTAGTGTTTTGTGTTTTGTGCAACGCATACGCATTACACAGGATAAGCGAAGTCTGCATTTTACTCAAATTTACTGACATTATTCAACAGATATGATATGTGATGCCACTCTAGCTCCCCTTTCAGATATTCCAAATGCTTTTCATCCATGATCTGGTGTTTTGTCTATGTGTGTGCTCAAAAATGTAGATTTGAAATTTTAGTGTACTGAAGGAAATTATGACATCATCTTCGGAAAGGAAGCCCATACAGTAGGTCATTAATGACTGAGCAGCAGAAGCACTAAAACAACATGTGGAGGTTTAGTTTGGCTCAGGCAGCAGTTTCAACCTTAAGCTGGACTTCTCTGGTTCTACGTCCGTCTAGTGTTTTTTATATCCTTTTACACTCAAGTGGGCTAAAGCATATGCAGTTTTGTTTTTAAAACGTGTCATATTTTTTATGAGATTGAGTACAGAAGACAGAGGATTCAGAGATGCAACAGATCGGAGCTAAAATTTTATATGCTTTAAGTTTGGACCACTGACACTGCATGTTTTTTTTTCCTTCTTCCAAGATGAATTTGTGGGCTAGTATGCAGACGCATTTAACCAAACATATCTCGGTTTTGGCTACCGACTTTCTCTCCTCTGCTATTATATTAAGAGTATCCTTATCCTGCAGGGAGTTTGGATCAAAATGACAACATATAGTTGCAAGTAACATCATACTAAATTGATTCCAGGCGAAAACATCCATTTTTTGAAACTATTTTTCCATAGCCCATCCAGTGGTAAAGAATCTTGGTGCCTGCTAGGATGAATATTATATTAACATTAAGAGACTCTTAGGTCTCGACACCACAAGTTGGCTATGTGACATAAATTATCAAAGTTTGACTTGAAAAAACAACATTAACTGCTGCTTTCCAGTAATTGAATTGTGGTTAAGATCTCTTAACTTAAAAAAAATGTAATGCTTCTCTGCTTCATTCTTGTCTTCCTGTTGCCTTCCAACTTTTTTTTTTTTTATCAATGTGGCTCTTGGGATGCCAGTGTCCGTAGCTCCATACCTAAATATCTCAACAATTATTTGACGTATTGCCATGATATTTGTGCATTCATGGTCCCAAGAGGATGAATCCTTCAGAGTTTTGTGCTCCCCAGACTTTTCCTCCAGCTGTGAGGTTTCTTAAAACAAATCAAATACACCATTAATAAAACGTACAAAAATACATTGTGTTTAACTGAATGCTATGGGAATTTTAATGTATTTTACCACAAATGATGTAAAGACTGATGGAGTACATTACAACACTACCACATGTAATTACTCTCAGCCATCTTGACAGCATTTAATCATATTGTCTCTGTTTTGAAACCAGCGGAGTCCTGTTCCTCTCAAACAAATTGCACTTGACTGATAATAGATGAGGTTTATATTTAATACAGGGAGGAATTGACTGTCCATCAAAGACATAAAAACAGTATGATTCACCAGGGATAAGAAGAAGTGCTATGTAAGCAGAGCCTGTTTTTCCAGACACTTGATATGTGTGTTAATATAGAGCTGGCATTGTTTGCAAAACACCAGGATGACTGTGTGATCTTTACGCCAGTGGATAACCAATAATTTTCCTGTTATTTGTCTTTGACGTGACTGTCACTTTTATGGATGGCTGCATCTCCTTGACTGTTGAGGACACTGGGGTTTTACTCGACTGTTAGCAGCTCGGCGAGCCAAAACAATGATGTTCCAGTAAAATCTTTGGCTTGTTAGTACTTCCGATGTCCTAGAAATGTCAAATCCTAAAATTCAGTCTATTATTTAGTTTTGACAATATTCTGAATGGCTTAACTCTCTTTTTTAATATCTTTCATTCTGCCTGTGTAATTTATGCACGATGGATGCTCCTAAAACCACTGTAGTGTCAAATATCTACACAAGGATGAAAAATTGGCCAGTTTTAAGATATCTAAGCCAGACTTTTGTGGTTTAATGTCACTGGCAATAAAAGTTACTTCCAGGAAGTAATACACTAAAGTGCTGCATACTGCAGACTGACGAAGGGTTCCCGCAGATCCTTAACAAGTCATAAAAGTATCAAATGTATTCAACTAAAAATAAGATCTTAATAATTAAAATGTCTTAAATCAATCTTTCAGAAGTCTTAGAATGCTAAGATATAGGAAATGGGGATATTTGTAATCATTATTTCAGACATCACATTGTTAAATCCCAAAATAATTGGTAATATGTTTTTAAAAAATATAATTTACAGATTGCCTTTTGCATGAACGTCACGCAGATCGAGATAGAAAAAGAAAGTTTTAATTACATTGTACATTGGCCGATTATCTGACATTTTATTTTTATGTTACAATAAACATTTGGGTAAAATTGTCCCTATGGTAATTTATGTCAGTTCATGTTTTTGCCTTCAATTTTGTGTTATTATAAAATTGGTCTTAAATTTAATTCCAAGGAGCGTTGAAAAAATCTTCAAAAGTCTTAAATCTAACCAGCCTTAAGCTGCGGGAACCTTGAAAAAGCTTCATTCAGGTCTTAGTGGCAGTGATAATGGGCTGCTGGGGCCAGCTGACTAGCAGGGAACATGTGTACATAAACAGCTAGCAAAGACTATATGGGGCAGAATGTCCTCAGTGCTGCCTGTAGCGTTTGTTTATCCAACATGCTGTAATGTTATGAGAACTGCTGCTCGAGCCCTGGTTACAAGTTGTAATGTAAACATTGATGCGTATGGAAAAGGAACGCTATTTAAGGCTTACCATATGTTCTAATAATTTTAGCCGCTGATTGTGGAGACTAAATGTCTTTCTAGGGGTGGATACCGCCGTGTTTCTCAGCTGGTGTTCCCCTGACTGAGTACAGGTGTGGAGAAAGGTTTCATTCAAGCAAGATACAAATCTGTTTTTGGAAATGTAGACATCTTGTTCTTCTTTTTGTGCAACTTGCAAATCTGTTTCTTTTGACTATTTGCTGATGTTTTCAAATGCAAACAATAATCAATATCAGCTGTTGCTGATTACAGGCAAGAATGTTTTTCACGTTTTACACCAAAATAGGTAATTTTGCAATTTTTAGTATTCACTCATAGTGACTACAATAGCCACCAATCAGCATTTAGCCTAAATCTTAACCCTGACCTTCATAAGAGTTAGAAGAAAACATAGTGAAGCAGAACTTTTGTTATCATGCAGCACAAACCTGGATTAACCTCTCAGATTGGCCCCAAATCTGACCACTTTTATGTCAAAACAATAAAAAAACATACTATAATTTCTCCCTGACCTTAACCAAATGTTGTGGGAGCCCTAACCTGACAACATGTGGAAGGTGAACTCTGATCTCTGATGAAAGTTGTGTGCTTGTACACTAAGTCATACAGTCCTACAGTACCTCCTCCTGCAACTACTGTGCAGTATAGGGAGTGTCCCACTGCTGGATCGAGGCAGCAGCCATGCTTCTCTAAATGGAGGAACACTTATAGACTGTTATAGGAGCTGTCATTTTATAGAAAAGTTCAGTATACATATAAAAACTCTGTAAGTTTCTATAACCATGACATGAGCTAATCTGTGGATGTGTTGCCTAACTCAGCGGTGCCATGTATGAATGTCGCAGCGTGTAGGGAGTTTGCTGTGAATAAGAGCTTTCAGGTCTGTCCCTGCTGTTTATCTCTACCATCTCGTCTCTCTCAGTGCTGCTGGAAAGACATACAGTCTACATATTGTGCATTGATGTACATGCTTTTGGCCTATTTCATTGATTTAAAATGTATGAAATTGGCCTAAATAAATAATCTGTGGAAATATATGTCAGATGTCACAGATGTCACTCCAGAAGTGTGCTTCTTAAACTGTGGGTTGGGCCCTAACATGGGCTGGAGGCCTGTTTCTAGTAGGAGCCTGAATTAATATGACTCGTACTATTTCTTATGTAGGGAAACTAACACTGTGGTGACATATTGTGGGCTTTAAAGGTCCAGTATTTAAGATTTATGGGGATACATTGGCAGAAACGGAATATAATATTCATAATATGTTTTCATTAGTTAATAATCACTGACAAAAATAAGAGTTGGTGAGTTTTTGTCACCTTAGAATGAGCCTTTTATACAAACGCAGGGAGCAGGTCCACATCATTCAAATGATGTTTTTACAGTAGCACAGAATGGACAAACCAAACACTGGCGCTAGACAGGGCCATTCACTTTATCGTGTCAACCATCGTAGCTCTCCTACATGCCGACAACCTACACGCAAACCTTTAAGGTCTGGAATAGGTAGTAATCTTAAGATTAAAACAATTAGGATTAATTTATTAAAATTGAAGTGTTGAGAGTAAAATTGTACTTGGTAACAGCGTCAAATGCGTTTTTATTAGGTTGAACAAAGATGTGTTTTCTGTGCAGTTTGTCTGTTGCAGTGTTACCTTTGAATTCATAAAGGAAACATTGTTTTTCTCTCATGTTGCCATTGAAAACAGCTAACATTTTGATTTATTGATTGACTGAGGCTGGGTTTAACGACAGTAAAGCTATATCAAAACATTCCTTTACAAATTCTTGCATAACTTGCACAGTTGTATGCTTAGCACTTCCCAAACACATGCATCTTTGCTAAAAAAAACCTTAAAATTGGAGTCTGGCTTTGAAGAGAGCATTGATCAGTTTCAATTTTAGTTCAGTTTCAAAGGATTTAGCACGTGCTTGTGTTCGGAAGTACTGAGCATGGGCGTGGATATTTGAGACTTAGATTGTACTGCATGAGTTGTGTGAGAGTTTGTAAGTCGATGTTTTGGTATAGTTTTGCTGTTTTTAAATGTGGCTCCCAATCTATTAATAAATCAATATGTTCTCAATTTTCCACGAAAGCATGCAAGAAAAAACAAAGTTTTTGTCACAAATTCAAAGTAACACGGCATGACTAATTGATTTATAAATAGTCATTTTGTGGGTAAAGTGTTCCTTTTGAGGAGATATATCCAGACGTAGCGGTTGTGCTTGCAGATTTGCATATCATAAAAGACTGGTTTATTGGCCTTGGTGGACATCTGCGCTCTCTGAGTGCCCTTCTAGTCGGGATTTTCCGTGAGACAACCAATAACAACCAGAAAAACTGATTTTGATGCTGTGAGTCAACATGTTTAACAAAGCCGTGCGACGGAGTTCGCTCCACGACGTCAGCATTTTTACAATTATCATGTGTTTTGTTTTTGAAGCAAATGTGGAAGTACTGAAGTAGAAAAGTAAATATGGAAGTAGTTTTACTGCGTGCAGTGAGTCACTGTGAGAGCCCAAAGCTCTCAAAACGTCCTGCCTGACCAGGCGTTGATGCTCGCTGTGTTACAGTAGGAGACTTTCCTCGGCAAAGGATGCACAGGTGTTCTCAACCCATCAAGTTTACTCTGTTATTTGTTTCCTGTAGTACTCTGCAGAGAAAATTAGTTCACCTCCATGAGCAGAGGAAGAATGTTCATCCAGAAATGCGTGAGGTGTCATTCAATCTTAACTGGGGGGAAAAACATGCACTTGTATATTTTAATTAGCAAATTCAGGCATGGTATGTGACATTGGGCCTCATGCAGCAACATTCTCTTACATTTCTTTTATGTTTTCTCTCAATTTTCTGGTAAGACAACAAGAGAATGCAACTTCAGATGCACCAAACATACTTAACCATCTAAATCCGCTCTTACTCAGCTGTGCACAACGCTGAGTCCCACTTGATCATTGATCATCACTTGATCATAAAACGTTTTTTTTTTGCGCTTAGCAACAGTTTGGTAAGAGTGCTCTCAACCACTCATGAAATTTTCTCTTACCTAAGAGAGGAGCAAAAATTCTAAAAGACGTGAATTCCCAAAGTCAGTCGGTACTAACAAAATAAGAACAAATAGAAAACAAATCAGTAGAAATTTTAAAAAACAACAACTCTGCTTACATTGTGTATTGTAGGCTTGAGCAACACTATTTTTCCCTTTTCATAATGTTGTGTCAGACTGTCCTCTTTCCTTCTTTCTTTCTTTGTCTTTCTTTCTTTCTTTTTAAAAACAAGTAATGTATTGCTTGGTACCAATCATTAGTCATGCGAGAGAGAAACAGAGTGCATGGCCTTCGTCACAAATCACCTGGCATATTTAGGCCCCAAAGTTCATGCCAGTTGCCAAAGGCTACATCATACATGAGGCCTAATTTTAGGAAAATGCAGACCTTCTAAAATATAATTTTCTGGTCCTATTTTCTGCCTTTATCCGGGGCATCAATCATTTTTAATCAAAGATGTCTGAATTTTGTTTTTGTTTGTAATTCCATGACTTTGCACAGCGGCAGGCTGTTAGTTTGGCTTTTTTTTTTTTCCTAAGTATGTTCTTGTTAAGGTGGACTGTTGGTTATAAAGACGCCCTTTATGTGCGATGCTTGCAATGTGGTATTTGCTTCAAATTCAAACTTTGTCTTTTTAAAGCAACAAATCTTAATGAAAAGTGTTTCAAGAGTAGGCCCTTTCAAAAGTGTGTAAAGTTGTACTGAGAGACTAGTGGAGAAAGTACTGTGTATGATTTTCTATATTAATACAAACTGACTGCTCCAAAAATGGAAGCAAAGCCATTCTACAGAAGATTTTGTGTGTTTATATGATCTAATGAAGACAGCCTCTTTTAAATTTCACATTGGGGTTTGGACTTGATATGTCAAATTATCCAAATCTTTTTAACATTTCTGGGTTTTCTGGTTTTGTGCCACACTGTTTCAAGCATAAAAACAGCTTTAAAATTAAAAAAAAAATCTTAAAAAATACACTCCGTCCCCAAAATCACATTTAAGCCTTTGGGGACACATCAAAATTGATGGTTTACCTCCTATTAGAATTTGCGTGTGTATACGTATTTGTATGCAAGTGTGCCCCTTTGAAGTTCTTAAGTCCGCCCACTCTTCTGTGGCCCTACATTGTGCTGAACAGCTCCATTTGTCCCACCTTAATCCCCTGACGTAAACTCACATAAATCACACTGAGTTGTTTCTAAACGTGGGCAGGCTGGGAAACTCTGTCTCTGTCTCTCTGTCTGGTTTCAAACCCCCGTGGAGAGTTTAAGAGCTGCTGGATATTCATTCAAACTGACCACCTGTATTGATAATGATTTCAGAAAATAAATGCACATCTCTTTTGCATGGTAGCTGTTACTCTCCCTTATGAGCTCTTAGGTGATTTAGAGAGGTGCCCAAATTTAAAAAAAAGAACCCTCACTCCAAAAGAATGGTTAACTGTGAGTTTAGAAATAGAAAAATACAAAGTAAAAACATGTACAAAGCTTTTCAGTTTTTAAAAGATCCACGTGTCTTTATTCATGTTGATCTTTATTCAGATAATCTTGGAAACTGGAAACTCAAAATTTAGCTTTATTTACTTAATTTGTAAAGTTGTTGCAACTTAAAAATGACATGCTGAATTATCTTGGGTTTTCTAAGTGTTAGCAGCTTCATTAAACCAAGTAAGTCTGACTTAATTTGATCATCACAAAGAGGATTTTGGCAGTGATGAAGTTAGGAGATCTGTGAGTTCTGTTTTGTTAACATGTTTTAAAAAAATACAAATATGATTGACTAATTTGCAATCAGCAGAATACAGATATATAGCACAGTAAACTTGGTTTACTGAGGTTACTAAAACTTAGAAAGATTTAAGTTGCGACCACTTCACTAAATCAAGTAATTTTAACAATATTTTAGGTAAACTTAACAATTAGATGTAAAGCAAACATATATTAAGACTAATAATATTTACTTATATTTTCAAGCAATCGGTTTCGCAGATTTTTGTAAGTAAAATTTTGTCAGCATATTTGCATTTACTAAGAAGACTAGTTTAAAAATAAGTTATTACAGATCAAATATTGACATTGCACTTTTTGTTCATACACCCTCAGTCCTCTTCCATAGCTATGGCACACTGGGACATAGTTTTAGCTGACACTTATTAGTTGTAGAGATGGGCCAGCATCATGGCACCCAAAGTGCATCGAGGCCAAGCTCTCTCTATCGATGGCTCTGGGCCAGATTAAAGTGCCGGGGCTCATTGTTTACACAGCTCTGTGGTGCCACGGCTGAGCAGGCCCAAACAATGGGCCCCTGCTCCCCCTTGTCAGAGCGAGGGGAAGAATGGAGACCTCTTGACATGGCAACCTGAAGCCTCAATGCCCCCACTTCACGTAGCTGAGAGGGTCAGAGCGAGAGCGAGAGGAACAGGGAAAAGAGGGGAAGTTGGAGATAAGGAAAGAGGAGAAAGGAGAGATGAAAATGGAGGGGGGAGAAAAGATGGCCGATATGAGGGGGGATGAAAAATGATCAAAGATAGCGGATGACAAGAAAAGAGGTGGAGAACTGACAAGTCTATGAAAAAGAGGGGAAAAGGTGAGGAGAGGCGATGAAGAAATGAAAAGATGTAAGTAGGTGTAACAGAAGGAAGTGGGATATAAAAACAAGTCGAGCACTGAAGTGTTTAGAAGCCAGCAGAAGTATAAAAGCATGTAAGGAGAAAGAAGTAGTGGGACTACAACATTTTGGGAAATAACTTCCTTGATGACTAATGCCAATCTTACACCAAATTACTTTTCAAGAGATTTCGCTGTTGCAGACAAATTCCCAATCTTGGGGTTGGAGTTTTACCACAGTTGCACGCTCCCGGGATCTTGATCGTTTGGTGTAAGGTGGACATAAAACTCAGTCTGAGCTTTCTTTAAAGTCAATCTTTTTCCCATCTTGGGGTTCCAGCAAAGTCTAACATGTTTAATATTATCATAACTTTTTAGTCTTGGCTCATAATGAAGATCGATGACGTCAGCATAGTCAGAAACCAATAGGTGCACTCTCTTCAGCACCCAACAGGGAGCAGCAAACCGGATGGACAGTAATCATGGAGGAGACTCCAGGGAGGCGCGAAAACATGAATAAGTGTCTTGGACTGTGAAACAGGAGGAGAAACTGGTGGAGTTGCTGAGTGAACAAAAGTCCGTGTTTAATTTGGCATGTATCTGATCCACCAAGCAGCACTTATTTTAGTGAGAAATCTTAGTTTTTGAAATGGTTCGCCTCTCATTCCCACACTTCCCTCCCTTAAAATAGCACAGCTAACCAACAGAGGCTGGTGGCAAGTTGAGGCAACACAATCCAAAATGTGAATTTCTGGCCACAAATTTGGTTTATGTTTATGGAGACTATTATGCCACATTGACAATAAAACGTTCGACACATTAGGGGTTTTAGCTTGTGTTTCTAGTTACATGTTCTGCAGATATGTAGAGAATTCTTAATATGTCATATTTCTTGAAGTGAGTTTGGTATAATATTTTTCACCAGGAGCAGGATGGGAAATAATCTCAAAAGGAATCGATTTGTAGTCTTTCAAATAGTGACCTTGCAAGATCCCCGGCCTTTGAAAAATAAAATAATTGGTGACTAAAAACTCACATTGTTTTTAGATGTGAAAGGTCTTCAGAATTTAGTCTTTAGTCTTCTGTCTTAAAATCATTTCAAAGTCTTGTTCTGTATATTTATTCCAAAAAGAAGAAGAAAAGGTAGCACATCTCAAGTCTTAAAGTCAATTAGGACAAAATATTCACATTTCACTTATTTTTTTGGCTCACGTCACTAAGAGAAAGCACTCAGCTGGGGTTTGGACCCAGTTATTTAGGATCCAATCGCTTTCCTTTTCTCGTGCTTCTAGATACAAAGACCAGTCACAGATTACCACGTTACAAACAACATGATGCTTCACAAAACACTATTCCTACGAATAAAGAGACACATCCTTAAGTGATACCCTCAACTGAAAAAGCAATTTACATCTATATTTGAAAACATCATTAAGTCTGTTTGGTGCCATAGTATGTGTATCCAAAACATTTCCCTCTGGATCAGTTCCTTCAGAATATCTCCTCATCATGATTTTCTCAATCTCACAATTCTTTTATGAAGAAGGTAAACCACGATTCTTGTTGTGCATGGTTGGCCTTAGATGATGAGATGTATATGATTGATATAATTGTCACGTGTCTGGTAAATATAGAGCTGAACCTTAAGGTGATTAGCACATCTTAGCATAAAGACTTAAGTCTTTATACTAAGATCTGGCTCTGTCCAAAGTCCAAAATTAAATGTTTTGACAACTTCAAAGCTCATTTATCAACTTGTTGCTATGCTTATATGTATGCTAAGCCAGAATATGACCTTTAGCTCCATTTTCACAGTTAACACACACATGTCTGTCACCTTTGTGTCTGTATTTAAGTCATGAAAAGGACTTCATAACACTTTGCCTATGACCTTTTTAAATAGTGCAGTTAGAACGGCAGTGGATTTCTTGTTTCAGTTTGCTTGAAGTACCTCATTATAAGCATTTGAAAGTGGAGGTCATCACTGTTCTTTTTTTTTTTTTTTTGGGTCGCAGGTCACTTTCTCGGCAACAATACAGTCATTGATGTGCTTCGTCGCCAGGGATACGAGGTGGAGCACACCCCTGCTGGGCAGCCCGTAAACAGGTAAATTTACTGCTCAAATGCCCTTAAACACACACACACACACACACTCACACACTTACGCACATCATCTAGTGGCACATTTAACGCTGCATTTTTGTGATTCATCATGAAAATACATGTGCATATTTAACTAGTCCCTTAATATTTTAGAGCTTCAAACTTTTCAAAATCACTGCAGTTTATTCACCCGAAATCAAAATGATGTTTTTTATTATGATTTGACTTTTTTTGCAATGCTTTTTTTCTGTTTATGAGTTAAACCGCCAAAATTGCTTTATATTTATTGTGAACTTGACATTTTTCACGCTATCGCTAAAAATCTTAAAAATTGACTTTAGAATTTATTATGAAATACATATTGAAAAAAGTAAAGTAGTTTAGAAAGACAAAGATAAAATAGTAGTTTATTCAGGGCTTTTTTTCTGTTCCAGCAATTGTTTTAAATAATAATTTTCCATAAAAAGCAGATGAAATGTCTGAGAAACAAGAGAAGACAGAAGAGACCGGCAAAGAAAATAGCTGAGAATGTGAGAAATACGTAGATGGCGGATAGAGAACAAGGCAGAAAATATTATGTTTCGCCATAGTTGTTGCACATTATGATTTATTCTGAAAACATGAGTCTGTAAAACTCCAAGGCCCATATTTTATCACTTAAATGGGTGTAAGGTTTCATGTCTCGGCCACATTTTACAGGGCAACCGCTGCCTCATGGCCCTGACAGGAATATATATTTCTTTCAACTTTTTCACTGACTGCATTTCAAATGGGAAATCATTTTCCAAGTAAGCACAAACTCCGTAGTTGGTTCATTTGTAGACCCAAAACAGATGTTCAAGTTCTGCTTCGGCCCTTGTAAGAAGTGCGTTGTCTGCAAATAATGAAAAACTGCTCTAAATAGTCATCCATGGAGTGATTCTTGTATTTTGAGAAGTCACCCTCTCCAAGTGCCCCTAAAAGGCGCATTCATTTCATCACCTCATCTGTAAGTTTTATTAATTTACCTTCACTACTACTTCACTATTTATTTACTGGCAATGAACCACAACCTCGCTTTGGTGTGGAAGTTGGTGATTATAGAAAAGAAATAGCTCAATTCAGAGTACTGTTGTTATTGTGGTAGATAACAAGGACCTTCATCGGCTGTAAACGTTCAACACTACAGTCATACACTTTATTGGAGTCACCATCAGTCAGCTTAATATTAATTTGCCTTAAGTTGTCACCATTGGTTTGAACTATCATTATTAGTCTGGAACAGGAAAGCTATTAACTTTATCCATTAGTAATAAGATTTAAAGTTATAATCCCTAAGATTTTAATGGAATCAAATAGTCTTTGATACTTTTTTAAGTAGCGTTTAAAAGTTTGAATTATTTAAAGAAACATAGATCAAGATTTTGAGTGAAAAACTTCATTCTGACAGTTACTTGGTTTTGGCTCAACTGTTGTCAGTTGACTCACAGTTCACAGGCGGTGGTTGTTTTCATCCAGACGGTGCATTCTTGCAAAAAGTAGGAGCAGCAGGAGGAGGCAAAAAAACGGTTTTTCCATAGATCATCTGTCTCATGTTTTGCTAAGTGGATGTGATGATAGTTTCATCAAATATGACAGAACTTATTTTTGTAAGCTACCAACTACAGCCATAAATAACTATAAACATTTCTAAATTATTTTCTGTACCCAGATATTGTTTGTATTACACTGATCATAAACCAACGTAGAGTTTTTTTTCTAAAGGAAGTCTTACAGACAGAGCTGCAGTCCCTTTCATGTAATTGAGAACTTGGAGTCAAGTAGTGTGTTGCGGTGGCAGGATAGCTTAGGGATCTCGTTTTTTCAATTCTAAGAAAAAAAAAGCTCAATGATGTCCCTTATTCACCTGAGCTTTTTTATTTTTTCCACTATGTAGATTGTAGTGAAGATAAATCTGACAAAATCCCCAACGGCCACCAGTGACGTGTTGTTGAAAAGGCCAACCTAAACAGACCCCATACCTCCTGCTGTGAGGCATGTAGTTCACTCTACCATAGCACACTGTGCGGGTGGCTATCTCAGTACAGATCTGTGTGTGTGTGTGTGTGTGTGTGAGAGAGAGAGAGAGAGAGAGAGAATCTACGTGTTTGTCTGTGTGAATCTACTTTCACACACAGACTCTGCATTTGATGCAGGATTATGAGCCTGAGATGAACCGTGATTAGAAGCAATCACACTAGACCGCTGTCATAGGTTAACCCCTGGAATTAAGCATTCACACAAGTTGTGAATCTGCAATGCACATATCTGCTAAACTTCAGCATCCGTGATTATTGTTGAAAACAGTTTTTAATCTTATTAGATATGGCCAGCAGCTCATCAGAGCCAAGCTTGTCTTTAAAGATGAGTAAAAGACTTGCTTTCACACTTGATTACTTAATTTGTTTTTCCAGAATATCTGTGGATATGTTATATATTAGACTGCATATTGGTTCTTGGAAAGTCAGCAACAACCTGCTCTTACATGGCAGGAATTTCTCTTTTTTTCCCTCTTCTTTAATTTTATTTGACCATGTCTGTTCTACACTGGATGTGACAAAATTTCAGTGGGACATCTGCTTTTACCATATTGCATTTAAGGAAATCAATAATTTCAGCAACTGTAGCTTCGTGGTGGGTGATATAAAAATAAATAAATAAAAAAAATACCACAATACTTTTGACTAATTGCCTCAATATTGATATTTTGGCAATATTGTAGGGTTGATTATTAGTGTTTTCATAAAATATTTATGCACTGAGATTTTTAATAACTAAATGGGTAAAGGCAAATAGCACAGAACAGCTTGAAAAGTCTGGTGGGTTTAGAAAATAACATCACTTAACTGTAATGCAGCCTTTAAAACCAGGTATAACCTGGTATAACTGTTTTCATTAGTGTACAATCATCTGAAACTACAAATTGTTGTGTTTTCGTTCGTCTTAGAATGAGCTGTTTATATTTTAGTATGGAATAGGTCCTCTCCCATGGAATCTACCAAAGGACAAACCAAACAATGCCTTAAGATAAGGCCGTTTGTGTCATTTGTGTTTTGTTATCGGCCAACATAGTTCTACGTGCTTGACACAAGTTTCAGTCTCAGTCTCAGTTTGCAGCCTCACCAATAGATGCCACTAAATCCTACATATTGGACCTTGAAAATATTTCAAAATCCAAAATCTAAGACATTATCTACTCCCACTAACAAGTATAATATACTATCGATATCTTGCCCAGCCTGACTGTTGCTCTGTAGATGTTGTAGAGCTTGCCACTTCCAGGACAATGGCAACTATAGTCAGGCTGGATTCACAACAGTAACAGTGAATTTGGAAGTCATGGCAAAAAAAGGAAACATGACAAAATATATCACAACATCAACAGAAACCACTCCTGCCGCATAATCAGTTTCTCCGCCATTAATCCATTTGTTCAGGATCTAATACTCTCAGGCAGCTGATATCTGGAAGGTTCCACCTGAGGTGTCTTAGCGTGTCCTTCCAACGAAACTTTATTATGCATTGGCATGAATTCGGCCCATGTTGGTATTTTGCAATCTTTCGATTACTATGCACCCCACTGAACATGACATGCATTACAAAACAAAGAGGAAAACAAGTTTTGCCAAGCCTCGCATTTAATCGCAGTTATTTGCTTGCAAACAACACAACTCTACAGACTTTCCTGACCTTAAACGCCTTTGCAGGTCCTACTTTCGTAGTTAGAGATAGGTCATATTCCGTCTGCTGACATTAAGTGTTACATTTAATCAAGTGTAAACGGAGCATGCTTTGGCAACAATCAGCTTTTTTTAAGTGTCCTATATTCCTGTGATGTGAACCCTCTAGAAGATCATCATCCAGGCCTGACTCTTCAGGGTCAGAAGACCACCACGACGAGTCCCCTCTTCTGGAGCCTTTCCTCCATGAGCTTCCCCACAAAGAGGACGATCAGGGGCGTCCCCTGGAGGACGATTTGTTACCCCACATGCTTCTGCCATCGGATAGCCTGGAGCTGCTGGAGAAGGCAGAGAGGAAAATGCTGAAGAAAAAGAGGAGGAACAAGCAGAAGAAACAGAGACACCGGCATTTTAATGACCTTTGGGTTCGCATCGAGGAGAGGTAAGAAGACAGAAAGGGGGGTGAAAACACGAGCGTGTGTGGGATCTTGTTTCTAATATACATCTGTCATAAATTATTGTCTCTCTTGCTGTGAAAAGGGAATGAGAAGAAATACAGAAAAGGTGAAATAAAGGGTCACAGATGGGAAAAAGAAAAGTGTATAACAAGAAAGGGTGAGAGAAGAAAGAGAGAGGATGTTAGAGGAGAGAGGGGAAATTGGGAATGTGTAACGCAGTCTTTCCACCTGTCTATAGAATAGAGCTGACACTTCCTGGTGTGATGCCGCAGGCTCAAACAGCCACCGTATCACATCACTATACTCTTCATGCAGTCTGCACACACTTCACTACACACACACACACACACACACACACATACACACACACACACACAACCTGCAATGTGGCATGAGTCCAGACTAGTTCTTAGCTGGTTTAAGTGTCTTGGATGTGAATATAGCAGCCTGGGAATTCCTACTAAGTATCCGGTTTTGGTCTCACAGTAGCTCCAGGCAGGGACTAACCGGACAACAAAACAAGCTCACCTTTCATACAAAAAGGAGACCTCTGCACAAGGTGTGGTCTGCCGTGTTGAAACTTATTTTAGTTTTTTGTAAAGGCGGAATTTTATATTGTCATAGATAAAATTGTACATGTGGACAGGAAGCAAAAAGGTAAATTTGAAATCTATATACATTTCCTACACTCATGTACCCTGCTCAGAGTTTGAGGATATCTCAGTGTATACAACACGTATAGTCAGACGACCACATTGACACCTTCAGGCAGTTTAGAGGTTTCAGTTCACCTGACCTGCACATCTTAGGACTTTGGGAGAAAACTGCAGCACCTGAAGGAAACCCACTCAAACACGAGAACAGTGTCACAGAAATAGTCCCAAGGACCTTTTTTCTGGGAGGAGCCAGAGCAAACCACTGATCCACCTTGCCAGTCCCTCACTGACTAATGTTTTGAAGTGTATATTTTACAGCTATGTGTTACATTAAACAAACTCAAATTCAATAAATTGAATTAACTGCACGATTGTCGACCTAAAGACAAAGATGAGAATCCTATCTCTCTTAGAATTACTTGGGAAAATGTAATTAAGGGCAGGCCACATTTAATGTGAGGCTGTCTGCATATAGTGTCCTCGGACTCTCAGTCAGATCCAGCCCTCGCTCCTCCACAGCTCCACCCTTTCGTGCAAATAAGCTCACTTCTGGCTCCCAAAATTTCAGATGGCGACAACTACAGTGATGACCCGAGGCCCGAGTCCACAAATCAATGGGTCCAATCCATTGTTTTTATACAATCTGTGGTTATTACGATAACTTCAAATTCTCTCTACATCTGGTTTAATTTTTCTTTGGGTGCTGCAGTTTACTCCTACAGTCCAAAGACACATCAGGTGAATGGGAGAATCTAAACCATACATTGTGGTGTGAGCACATTTCTCTGTATGTTTTTAATCTGATCAACTGGCAACCTGTCAAGCCCCCCCCCCCCCCCCCGGTGTGCATGATGGACTCAACAGTTCTAGCAAATCTGAGATGTGTCCTATAATAGGAGATGATGAGTTGCACAGAAACAGCACAGTGTTCTGTGAATCCAGCACTGTGGGTGGGCCACACGTGAAAGAAACATGAGAAATTAGGAAAAAGAGGAAATAAAGTTTGATGTTGCATACTTTTTATTTTTATTTTTTTCTTGTAGCGATGCCAGTGATTTCCATAATTGCGGCAGGTAATGGTTTGGAGAATTGGACCTTGCAGGACTCTGCTCTTAGGCATCTAGTGATTTTTACCTCTGTATGACCATGTATTTTTCCATGTACAGTATACACTATTCCAAATTAGAGATGGAAAGAAAACTCCAACCATGTAGCGTCTGTTCTTTGCGGGAACAGAAGGGGTTTGTGAACGTTTGTGTACATTATGTCTGCAGAAATGTTTTCTCTCTTTCTGCTCGCTTTCTGAGAGACCCTGTATTTTCAACGGAAAGGAAACAGACTGTTTGTGTACACATGTTACAAAGTGTACACGGTACAAGCCTTTGTATATTTGAATGTCTGAAAAGGTGGCTGAGTGAGAAAGGTAAGGAGAGGGGAGTCCAAAAAGCAGAGGCAGCTACAGCGCCACCCGTTGTTTGATGTTTAGCCACAGACTGATGTTTGTCACCTGGTTTCCCTGCACCTCTGGCCCTGAAACTAAAGTATACCTATTGGAAACTTCTTTAAAAATGCCTACTGCTTCTCTGGAGTTATTAATATCTGATTCAATAATTTACATTAACTCAAGGGAAATAAATATTGCCTATAGGGTAGCAGTTAAATGTTGAGCTCTCTGCTTTATCTGAATAATCTTCCATAATAAGATGTATGTACCAGCAAATAGCAAATGCCTAATACCTCTTTTCCACACTCATAGGTTGGCTTGGTTTAGTTTGGTTTAACAAGTATAAAGTAAACTACACAGTAAAATAAAGCAGATTTCTGAGAATAAAAATGGGATGCATGAGAGAAACTATAATTCCAATCTACAGAGATTTAGTTAAAACCTGAAAGTACCGAGAGCTGAATTCACAGAGACTTTTAAAAATGCCTCTCTCTCTGGTCTCCTGCACAGACAGAGGTGAGTGGAGTCACGCAACTCACATGCTTGTTTCAGGGGGAGAAGGGTGTGTCATTGGGGGTTGGCTGCAGTCAGCAAGTCATCACTGCTACCTACTTGGAGGCCGCTCAGGTGCCTTCTTGGCCCTACTCCAGAGAAGGTCCATCTCTAGCGTGGCTTGGCATTTTAAACTGACATAGGAAGTGCGAATTACTGCAGCATGGTTGTACTTGGCGTGGCCAAAAGTGGAAAAGGAAATGGAAAAGGCCCATAAAGGTGCATGTAGAACAGCCTTGGGCCATGCAATTCAGAATATTAAGTCCAATTATCTTTGAGTGATTGAAAAATTATCAATTGAGGTTAATTTGAGAGGGAAATTTTGTAAGATAAGCCTTTCAAAGTGATTTATATCAAACAGAGTTTAATCTGCTAACAAGTTTCTGTTTGATTTTGAAGTGGATGGTTCCTGCTTTGGCACATCACTGGGTTCGATCTGCTGTTGCCTATTTGTGTGGTTGTTCTCTCATCCATCACTGACTCTAACACAGCATATTTTGGCCATCTTATATGGACTGGCACTTAACTCTCCAAACTTTTCCAACTGTGTCCTTACTTCAGCCAAAGAGTTGCACTTCAATCAACAATCTGTCTAAGCATACTCTTATTTGTCCGCAGGCGAAGCCAGAATTAGGACTAATGACAGAAATTTAGGGCTTGGACATAATTTAATTTCTCTTTTGAAATGATGATAGACTAATTTTTCTCCATTTTTTACTTGTCAAAAAATCGTTCCCAATAAAACATTAATCCTGTGATTTTCACAACGGAAAATCTTGCAATCGCTTTTCTTTAATATTGAATGTTACAATGCTGTGCCAAACTGCTGCTGCAGCCCACTGGTATGAGGAGATCCCGACTTCAGGAACTTGTGTGTTTGTTTTGCCTGGCCTCCTCCCAGTCAAAACCACACAAGCACTGCAGTCTCGGCATCAAACGGGAGAGCAGAAATTATTTAATTGCCAGACTTGTTTAGAAAAGGACAGATACAGAGAGACAGACAGGATGTTATTGGAAGAGAAAGAAAAAGAGAGTAGAAGCGGGCAGGCTGATTGGCTGTTGGTTTTTGGCCATGAGCTGATCAATGTGTTGCACACCCAGGAGTTTTGTATTTGTAAAATCTCTGCTGATTGGTTGGTGCTGTAGCAGTGAATTCCTTTGTCGAGAAATTTTCCTTTGTAGCCTCACCATCATTAATATTTCCATTGTTTTTTTGTCGTGCAGTCTGCATATTTTCTCTGGCAATTGTGGATGGTATGGGGATGTAGAGAAAGGCAGATTACTCCATGATTTTCCTTTCAATTCCAAAAACAGTGTAGAGGCTTAGCAATGCAAACATAGAACAGAAGGCGGCTTGATAAAAAAAGGATATATGTGGAAATTAGTCTGGAAATAATAAGGCTTTCCTCAGACTGTTTTTTTTTATTTTTTTATTTGATCCCAGAAAAATGATTACACACAGCTTGTTTGGACTGTCTCAGCTCTTCTTAAAAACATGTTATTGCAAACAGGACACCCACTTCTGCACTAAAATTTTTCTTAAAGTTTTTCTATACTAACCATGTGTAAAAAAGCAATAATCCAGTTTAAAACTGGGGAAAAAACACATCCTTAAGTTTTACACAAGCCCCCCAGGAAAACACATTCTCACTCCCAACTTTTCAAACATATACTTCTGCTCTATGCTCTGGGTACCCCTCCAACGTCAGTTATGGATTGCTTTTTAATTTACGCTTAATATGTACACTGTGCCTTTTCAAAATAAACCTCAGTTTTCATATTAAATTACACGTTAAAATAAATTGCATAGTCATGCATGAAAGTACATGACATCACCTGTATTTCCCAACTGAGTCCCAGCCACTTTAAATCTTACATGAATTAACCAAAACACTTCTACTATGTTTGGCAGAAAATTGTTTTCATGTAGGATGTAGAGAATATTTGTGAGGAGGCACTTAAAAGAGTAACTAAACCCCCCACTTTTGGCTTGAGTGCCTCCTCCCTGGAATATGAAAAAAGCCAAAAAAATTGGCAGGGCTGGGAGAGGGATAAGACATGCCCAGTCACCCAATCGTGCCACCTCTCGATCCACAGCTCCTCCCTGCACCCCAGCACACACACAAAGTAGTCAGTTGGTGAGAGGGTGGTGAGACAGTGGCAGCAGGGGGCTCGGTTGGTGATGAAATCAGGCTTCTTCTACCAGAATCAGCCAATAGCAAAATTCGATTGAGATAGCCACGTTTCAGCCTTAAGAGGACAGTCACCATATTTATACAAAATATGTATAATTTTTCTCATCAATCAACAGCACTACTATATACCGATACATATTGCTTTTCAACTGGAAAAAATAGTTTGGGGGTTTACTTAGTCTTTAAAAAGATGTATAAAGATTTTTAAATGCAATTTGTCCTTTTTATGCTCTTGTCTTTTCCCCACAGCACCATTGTCCAGTCTCCACCTCCCCCGTTGGTTCGCATTATCAATGGTTACATCACAGTGCAGCCACCTGACCGAGTCCACAGCCACTACAACTACCATCACACATCTTCAGGACCAACCACCTCCTCGTCCTCACCATTCTTACTTGTCTTCCTCTGCACATTGCTGACAGTGATCCTACAGACATGGACTGCGCTTCTCTAGTAGAGCATGAGTTGACTCTTCATGAGTGTAAACTCTCACATGTGGTTTCATGTATCAGCTCATGTAAAGCGAGGTCTGAAGGTTTATCATGAGACCTAGAGGAGGCTGCAAGGGAGTGTGGCGATTCCAGGAGACTGTGCACAAAAAACAAGCATGGAGAAAGGATGTGAAATCAGCCCTAGCTGTCAGGTAACAGTACACTCCATGGATGTTAGGTGAGATAACGTTTGTGTTGAATGGTAAATCATGTCAATAGAGCGTGCCTCTTACAAAGTGAGGCCTTGTTGAGCATGAACGTTTGGTTTTCGGGAGCATAAAGGTTTCATAAGGTTTCAGTTATTTTACACAGACTCAGCAGGAGCGAATACACAGAACGCAGCAGGAGAGAAAAGTGAAAGCTCACAAACAGGAAGTGTTATCGGATGTCTCGCTGACATTACACAACATGTCAGTTCCCTTATGGATTACAGTGTTACAATAGACATTCAACATTTAAACCTCTCAGAATATGAGATCTCAAGTGACTGTTCAGCGAATGAACACAAGAACATTGCTGAATATCAAATACCTTTAGAAAGTACAACTGTACAACTGGAACCATATGGCCTTTGTGTGCGTGTGTGTGTGTGTGTGTGTGTGTGCGCGTGTGTGTGTGTGCATGTGTGTGTGTGTGTGCTCGCGCATGCGTTTGTGTGAGACAAACAAAGTCTATTAGCTCTTAACCCCCCGTGGCCTTAAAAACAGGTGTTCCTCAGCAGGCCTTAATTTATTCTTCCATTTTAGAAGAATTTGTTTAATGTTTTACTTTGGGGGAAATTGTACATATTGTTTCTATATAGATGTATTTTAGAATTATAAAACAGTGAGAATTATCAAAAGTTTTGTTGTTGTTTATATAAATATATAAATAGATATGCAGTATATTTTTAAAAAAGAAAATGAGGAACTAACCACCATAGCCCAGTGTGTCTCACTGAAACTACATTTTCGAAAGGGACATGCTATTGTATTGTACTTTATGTATCAGTGTTATCACTCGCTTTGTTGTATGCGTCTGCTGAAAGGTTTCGCGTTGTTTTTTTTCATATAGAGATCATTTGTTTAATTTATTTAACTACTATAGTTTTGTTGTAGGCCTCATGAAACATTTCCAGTGTTTGTTTTTTTTTATATTTTTTGGAGTCACTATGATGTCCAAATGTGTTATTTCAAATGTTGACAAGTATGATTCCAAATGCATATAATGGTAATAAGAATATTTCAGTTTTAAATACATTAACCTGTCTACACAGGGAGACCGCCTGCAGCATAGTGCTTTAGGTCTTTCCTATTTCACTTATTACATGAGTTGATTGCAATAGTATTACCTTCACGGCAATAAAATATTTATCTAGATTAAATCTGATTCATCTTTAATACTTCACAACAAACAAATTAGTTAGAAATCAGTAACAAACTGCCAATGCAGCGGTACACCAGCAGCGCCTGTGTTCAGAGAGGTAAAATGACAATGTTTTTGTCAATGGAGTCCAGCTTTGAAGAGAGTATAGATAAGTTTCACTTTCAACAGATGTTTCGATATAGGTTTACTGTTGTTGAACTTGGACCCCAATCACTTAAATTTATCCCTTTTTTGGCTCTTTGTTCACTGGAGGCTTTCAAGAAAAACAAAGTTTTCCTCAGGACTTCAACGTAATGTGGGGTGAGTAATTGATAAATGAATGATCACTGGGGAGGTGAAGTATTCCTTTAAAAAATGGTCTCATTGAGTAGAAGGTTGAATTACAATACAAGTGTTTGAATCTTGCACCTCTGGGAGACTCGTGTAATTAGGCATGATGTTTATCTCACATATTTACATCATCAGAGGTAAATGCACGCATCACATTAAAATGGAATATGTCTCAAGGCACTTTGGGGCAGATTATTAATTGTTCATACACTGGTGTGGGATCACTACAGCATTACACTGGTTGTGGGTTCTGGCTGTTCTGTGTGAGTGGGTGTATATACACACACATGCTGCCCTCCTGTCCTGACCCAGGGTTCATGGCATGTTTATGTGAGGTTAATGTGCTGTGATAAGGCTGCTATTAGAAGCTGTTTGATGTGTGCATGTGGTCCGACACAAACAAGGCAGCTGCTCCACCAGCCCATGTCGATCTTGAAGGAAACAAACAGGAAACCAGAGGTAACGGACTCTTTAGATGTACAGGAAATGAGAGTTAATTGATTTGTTATATCAACAGGAAAAGAAAGCTAATTGACTTGTTGGTTTGTGCTTTGATTTTGGAGTGACCGTGTGCCAGAGGAGGTCAAAGAGGTCCGAGTATAACTGCTGTGTACGAGCGATGCTGTGACAGGAAGCACAAAAATTACATGGATAAACAGTGTGAAGAATGAGAAGTAAGTGATTCCAACCTCAAAGTACTTACTGAGATGTATCTGACCTTTTCAGCTTTGTTTCATTTCTTACATTTTTCGGGATGCACCTCGTAATACAGTTAATTTCTTTATCTATTTTTTCCTCCACTAAGAGAGGAGGAGTTCCATTAGAGTCCAGGCATTTAGCTTAGTGAAAGGAATTCCAGTAAATGCAGTGAAATCAATAATTGAGCTTGACAGCAACATAAAGGTAAATTATGTCACTTGATTGCTAACTTACAGCTAGAATGCAAAGGCCATCACAGACTTATCAAATTTAACTCAAACAGCATCTGGTCTCCCCTCTATGAATCATTAAGGCCTTTACCTGCATTTGTAATTTGTCCCTCCAACAAATTAAACCTCTAACTTTTTTCCTTTTAATCCTATGTTTAAATGCACACGTGGCACATCTGTAACTTTCATCGTATGCTTGTGTGCTGGAGATAAAATTGTGCAAAAAAAAAAACTGATTTTGTAGCTGAAGTCATAACTGTAGCCAATGCAAACTGCACAAAAAACATTAAAATCACATCAGGTTAAAAACAGTATGTGACTCTAAACGAGATCATTCCTCTGCTTCGTGTAACTCGAAACTGTCCAAACAACAGACCTTGTAGGTCACTCAGTCATTCCGTAAAAGAAGAAACAAACAAAGGTGCAGGTCACTCTGCTAATTGCCTTCTGTTGAGTGCTTTTGCTGACAGATGTTACAGCTCATTTACCATCAGAAACATTGTATAAAGAACGATGTGAATTCCATAAATCAAACTGAGTATGCTCAGGCTAGACATGAACCTGAGATCAAGATTAAGCCTAGTTGTGTAGTGGAGGATATATGCAGGTATAAGGTGTATACCCAATTCTTTTTTTGGTTGCTTACAGCATACCCACTTACCAACCTAAAAGCCATTGTAATATATAGGAGAGAATACTAAGGTGGTCAACAGGAGCAACCGTGCTGCAAATAGACAAAATACAAGCAAATTAAACATCCGTATCAATTTGAATACACATGCGCAGAATTTAGAGAACACACTTCAAATCCCATAACACATTAAGAGAACGTGCTGCAAATCCCACAACAAAACACATTACGAAAATGCGCTATGATACATTGCAACACAGCAGAAGTGTTTTCAGAGGACACATAATAGTAATGCACAGAGATGATTTTATACAGTCTATGGTTACTGGAATCAGCCATTTAGAGATGTTGGAAAATGAGCTAAAATGGTAGTGTATTTTACTGCAGTCAACCCAACGTTCACTTAGAAAACGATGGTATAACTAGCTGCTACTTTTTTTTGTGGTTCTTGTATATGATAGGCATTACAGTAAGAGCATGTAAGAGTTGACCTTAAAATAAAAACTCCATTCCAGTGAATCATATTTATTCAACAAGTCAGTCAGTCAGTCAGTCAGTCAGTCAGTCTGTCATATTTAAATTATTATATACATGAACAAATAAATATATGAATGAATCAATGAATGAATAGATAAATAAATAAATGCACAAGTCCAATTTAATACACAAATAAATAGAAAAGTTAAATGAATAGATTTTTTTAAAAAAAAATTAGATAAATCTAAAAATATATAAATAAATATTTTTAGATTTTTAAATATAAATAAATAAATCTAAAATTAGACAACACATAATAACTTCTGCATTTCAGATTAAAATAGAAATCACTGAACAGTAGACAATTACTTTGCCTCAAATAATATATTTTAATTTTAACTTGCAAAACCTGTGTGCTGATAACAGGCCAGTCTAATTCCAGGCTCCTCCGATCCAGGAGTCCATTGCCTGCACACATGATAGACATGAATTAGTGTAGTATTTCAACTAGAACTAATTGATTCACCTTTGCACACACAAACAAAATTGTAACAAAAGTAATATCTATAAAAACAGGTGAATCTTAGACATTAAATCAGATCCATCATATAACAGAACCTTTTTTCTTCAATTTTTAAATTTCTTTTAAGGATCTGTTCCTACACTTTAGCTTGTGAGGTTTCTCCTCTCATTATCCCTTCATTCATCACATTTGTATGAAATAAATATGCTCCTGACAGACATCTACCCTTTAAAACACAATCAAATAAGAAAACGGTTCTTAGGAAAACACACCACATTGGACTGGTGGTGGGTTGCCAGATTGGACAAAGTAAACCTGTAGGAATTGAAAGCAGATGTCCATGCAGACGTCTGTTTCCTGTGGAGCACAAAAATAAAGACATAGCATTGAAAATTTTAGGTAGTTTATATCCTCTGAATAATTCTGGAAAAAGCTGGAGTCGTCCCCTATTCATTGCTGCCTGCCAGTATGACTAAAGACCTCATTAAAAATATCAGGTCCCTGGTGAAAAATAGGAAAATCACACCTTGTGATGCAGGGCTGCGTTTAATGAGGCAGAACGCGTGTACTGTAAAATGACTTATTTTGTTTTATTTGACAATTTTTCATGTTAAAAAGAGACACTGCAATAAAAATACATAAATAAGTATTTTAGAGAATAGAAACACAAATTTACTACTTGATGGACATGTTCCTGCAATTGATCCAGATTAATCAGTTAAAGTTACCTTTTTATTGTGAAGACATCATTTCAGCCATTATTAACAATGCACTGAAAAATTCGTTCACCCATTTACACTTCATATATACAGCCAGTACCTCTTTACATTTTGAGCCACAAGGTCAAATCACTTTCCCATTGTTAAAACAAGCCTAACATGTTATTGTTTACGTGATGTATCACTGGTCAATCCCTCACAGTCTTGCACAAATAAGCCAACATGTGTAGAGTAAGTCTCAGTGTGACTATTATTACTGCATCACTGCATCAGTCTAAAAGAGTCATGGCAGTGTGCTGACTGAGACCCGTGGTAATAAGTGCTCTGTTGAGTCCTCTGTATATTTATATAGTAAATCTCCTCGGGGGTTATGTATAATATGTTATCAATGCAGGTTTGAGCTTTGACCAGTGGGAGCTCATAATGTAAACAACAGGATTTCTCCGTATTAGAAGACACTCTTTCCTCGGATTGTCTGTCAACATTTTAACACAGAGCACGTGTGTATGCATGTTCTGTCATCGCTTTTTTTTTATTCGATCTTTTGTTCAGTCTCTGCCTGCCTCTCTCACTCTGTTTCATCTCTCCTAATTCTTCAACCTCTCTGCAGTCTTGATAGACAGTTGACAACTTTCTCAAAAAGTCTCCCAGCTAATTATTATTTTCCTTATTTATAGCAGCAGTTTCTTTTGAGATTAACTGGTTGTTAAAACCATAGGGCAGTGATACTCAATTTACTGCCCAAGGGCCAAATCTAGTGCAGGTCCTAGCTAAGCCCCTAATTTCCTAAAATGCAAGTAATGTCCTAAAATACTTGAAATGTCTTAAAACCCTTATTAATGTACGAAAATCATAGCAAGCTCTTAAAATCCTATAAATGTCCTAAAATATTTGAAAGTTGCTCAAACCCCAGAAATGTCTTAAAATCCTGAAAAGAACCTGAAATCCTAGAAACGTCCTAAAATTCTTGAAATGTCCTAAAATCCTAGAGCTGGATAAAAATCCTAGAACCCTTATTAAATCCTATAAATGTCCTAAAATCATAGAAACTTGCTAAAATCCTGGAAATGTCCTAATATCCTGTAAATGTCCTAATATCCGGGAAATGTCCTAATATCCTAGAAACTCCTGAAATCCTAAAATTGGTTTTGAAAACCCCGAAAACCTCCTATTTGAGAAATGTCCTTAAGTCCTTGAAACATCCTAAAATTTGAGAAACATCCTATAATTAAAATAATAAAAAAAAAAATTTAAAATGTCCTAAAATCCTTCAAGTGTACGAAAATCCAACAAAATGCCCTAAAAATCCTAGAAACATGCTAAAATTATAGAAATGTCCTAAAATCTGGGAATTGCACTAAATCGAAAAGCTGCTGTGACAGGAGTCCAGGGCTTTGCAGAAGTGGTCCCCAAGTAAAACAAGTTGAAAATCCCTGCTACTGGGGGTCCAAAAAGGACACAAAAATACCTAAAATAACCATTGAAACCAACATTCTGCCTTTGTATCTGAAAGGTTGTTGTGTAAATCACTTATAAGGCCTCACCTCCTTTTCACAGCAGACATTTTGACATATTGCAATAGGCTAGCCTTGTCCAGCGTAACCCATACATGCAGATTTTGAGTGGTTTAGTTGATTGATATCCATTTTCACCCCTAATAGCTATACTCTAACTCTTAAGTTACCCCCCTCAGTTCCAGGAATGTTTGTTCAAGGTCAACACAGTCGCTGGGAGGGAAAAAAACTTATGCCGAAAGGTCATGATGTCTAACTAAAAAGAGATAATTAAGAAACCTGTTCTGTCAGAATCATACAGTGCACAGTCACTCATATTTACGGATAATTGTGTGGCTTTTACATAAATGTTACATCACACTTAACGCCCAGTTGCCCCACTCAGCAAAAATTACACACATTTGCTTTAAACTTGCTTTGCTCTGTGCCAACTCAAACACTTTCAAATTGTTTTCAATGAATTCTGTAATTTACATTATCTGGTATCAATTAATTGTCAACTGTTGCTTTGTTTATCTTTGCATTGTTATTGGATCAGCACCAACATTTGATAGTTTGTACACCTCCCAGCTACAGAGCATCAGCATGACTTATAAAAGGTTAAATTGTGTTGAAGAATGACACCGAGAAAGAAGACAAAGAAGATGAAGACGGAGAAGACAAATAAAAAGTAGATTAAAAAGATGAAGTCAAAGAAGAAGACGAAGAAAAAGAAGTAGACAAAGAAGACCAAGAAGAAGTAGGCAAAGACAAAGAAGAACGCGAAGATGAAGAAGCAGACGAAGCAGATGAAGAAGATGACAAATATCAAATATGGTAATGGCTGTGAAAGATTGTCATTGTTGTTGTTGCATGTGTACAATTGAAATGATAGAAACATCTGTCAGGTCAGTATAATGATGGTTGTTATGTTTATTTCTTGTCACAGGAATCTCAAGGGACTCAGTACATCTCCCGGGGTTTTAGACAAAGCACTTGTAATGAAGTTATGTGCAATGCTTCTCTCTGGTGGTGAGTCGTGGTACTGTGCTTCAGTTGATGGACCGCTCTCCATGAGATCTCTTGACCGATCAAGCTTTTGCTGCTTCCTCATCCTGACCAAGGTACGTAACAGACGACTGCTTCTTGATTCAGTTGTATATTTTTAGTGTTGTATTTTGTTGGATAGCTTCTGTAATTTCACAAATTGACAGATTTCCCCAATCCTTGACCAGACTACAGGCTCAGAAAAATCAACAGAGAGATGGAGGAAATACAGAAATTGGGCTTTTTTGACCCCATGAAAATGTTTGTTAGACATTATATAAAAAAATATTACATACAATATGTCACAGTACATACAAAGTACATGAAATATGATGAAATTTTCAATCAGTTTTTTCTTACATACAATAAGATCACATGATTTTTTTAAGCGACTTATATGATGATATATTCATTACACTTTTTAAGACATGCTTTACTATGCTATACTATGACATTTTATTACATTATTTATGACGGCATATTATGATATTTTACTATGACATACTGCTATCACTTATTTGTAACATACTGCAATTTTTTTTCACAAAACAGTATACAATAACAATTTTGAATATGTTATTTAGACATACTTTGACATTTTATATGACTTACTATATTCTATCATTTTTTAATACGTTTTTTATGTCACAGCTCAATGAAGTTTTTATGAAATTGTTTGCTATACTATTTTTGATGAAAAACTATCCAGTGATGCTAAAATGATTTTATTTTTTTTTCACAAAATACCATGCATTGTTATGCTATTTTGAAGTATATATGATTCAATGAGTTCACATAATTTTGAATAACACACTATACTGTAACTTTTCCATGCTATTTTGGATGAATTACTATACTTGCAATTTTTTCAAGGACTAAGGACATGCTATACAATGACTATTAATGCTACTTTGAACAACACATACTATGAAAATTTTTTGCAACAAAAATACCTACAAAATACCATACTACAGTATCACTTTTGCAACATCTAAAAATAGAGGGGTTTGTCACTTTGCAGTCCTACTGCGCAGCAGTGTGCAGTAAATTTCATCACACATTTTTAAGACTGCATTATTTTTCAAATTTTTCTATCTTGCATTTACATTTTATAGCAAGATGGACTACTGTACACTCATGAAAATACTCTAAAATGATAAAAGCATCTGTTTTTTTTGTTTTGTTTGGGTTTTTTTTTTCTAAGTTAAGCCTTTTGTCAATTTCCTCATCAGCTATAACCATTCAGGGCTTTTCTCAGTGGGACGGGCTGCTGACCTGCTTCTAATAGTTAGCTCAGTTTATTTTTAGTTTAGGAGTTTAATTTTCATACACACAAGGTTTTGTAGGTAACCGAATAATCTGCATAGATGTCCTCCTGTCCAAAACAAATGGACCTGGTCATTAAACCGGTAAAACACAAAATAAATCTGTGTGACAGCCTGCATGGGACGACAGGGGCAGTAGTTTAGAAATGCAAGCATTTTGCGCTCCTGTGTATGTTCCTGTATATTCCTGTTAAGTGATTTAGGTTTTTTTTCTTTAACATGTGCTCATTGTTTTTTTTCTCCCTCTTGTAGGCTGGCAGGAGAAACAGACGGCTGATGGATCGACCTTGATGTGTTTGTGGTATTCACTGAGTTCATTGAATAAAGTTTGCACACTTCAATTTTGTCACTTCATTGTACATACACACACAAAATTAGGTAGCAGCATTTTAATGTCAGAATTATTTTTCACATTGTATTTAAAATATTTTCAATTTGAAAGGTCCAACCTAAGTAAATAAAGGTCGTTGTTGACAAAGCCTTCTGTAAAATGGCAGGGTGCCACAGTTTTGATTAATTGTTCTGACATTGTCTGGTGGGCATTTTTGATTAATGCAGATGTCTCGGCGACATAGTGGCAATAAACAAGCGCTCTCCATGCTATGTCTTAAAGATGTAACTTAATATATTGGGCCGACATCGGCAAGACGTATGTTGAAATGGAAAATTAAGTATCAGTTTTCAACATCTGTTGAAAACACGACTGATACATGAGTCAGGCCGATATTCCTTGATTTCGACAGACGTCACTGCCAATACTGGTATTACCTGTTTCGGGACCACTTCACCTGATTTTTCGTCCAAAACGCTATATTGCTCAACCTTACGTGCCTTGATTGTTTTGCAATATCATAATCAGTGTCTAAACTGTATGAATCTACAGCGGAATGATATTTTTTGGCATAAATAAAATAAAATATCGGCTGATATATGTGTCTACTCTGCTGGTATAAGACTCATATGGTGTTGAAATAGAAATTACAGCCGATACTGAATTTTCCGTCATACAACTTGATATGAGTCAGGCCACTAAAAATTAAAAATTCAGTATTCAGTATATGAAAATTCAGGAGAAACCTCCTGATACTTACAGTGTTGTCAGCGCTCCCTTTAACTTTGTGCTTTGAACAGCATTCTTCAAAAGTCATCTGTCCGAGATAAGACTTGACCCAGCAACCTCCTGCACACTAACAGCCTGACTTACCCACTGAACGAAACCTCCTGACATTTACTGTGTTGTCAGTGCTCCCTTTAGCTCTGTGCTTTGGACAGCATTCTTCAAAAGTCATCTGTCTGAGATGAGACTTGAACCAGCAACCTCAGGCATGCTAACAGCCTGACTTACACACTGAACCAAAACTCCTGACACTTACTGTGTTGTCAGCGTCCCTTTAGCTCTGTGCTTTGGACAGCATTCTTCAAAAGTCATCTGTCTGAGATGAGACTTGAACCAGCAACCTCAGGCATGCTAACAGCCTGACTTACCCACTGAACCAAACCTCCTAACATTTACTGTGTTGTCAGTGCTCCCTTTAGCTCTGTGCTTTGGACAGCATTCTTCAAAAGTCATCTGTCTGAGATGAGACTTGAACCAGCAACCTCAGGCATGCTAACAGCCTGACTTACACACTGAACCAAAACTCCTGACACTTACTGTGTTGTCAGCTAAAGGGAAACTTGAACTTGATCTTTCACTCTTGTGGTTTATGAGTATGTGTTTTAATAGACTGAACCAAGAATTATAATTGAGAATTCTCTCTCGCATTTATTACACAGATAACCTTTTTTGCCATAGTATACTATGATGTTTTCTGACATTTTTATGATATGCTATATTATGTTTTGGGGCATTTTTTTAACATGTCAAAAAATGACAAATCCAAAATGACCCAAAATGGCACAAAAACATCATAGTATACCGTGTCGTAAAAAAAAACCAACGTCCAGAATTAACAGTGGAAAATAATTTATTCGAAAGAAAGAGACAATGTGAAAAATAAATACCTAAGAATAGCAGAACCAGTAGAATTTGAAGTGTTCTTACAAAAATAAGTAAAAAAAATCTATTTATATTTATATTTCTTCAGACACCCCATCATGAGAATGATAACCTAAAGACAAAAAAAAAAAAATAGCCAGCAAACATTCCCAACAGCTGATATCCAAACATTTTTTGAGTTATGTTTCTGTTTCCAAAAAAGCACAAGAGGCTAACAAAGGTAAACATGACGGATTAGCTATATAGGAATGATCAGTCTGATATTTGTTCTTCTTTCTGTTGGCCTCTACCCCATTTTCCTTTACTTTTACTTAGCTGTATTTTGAGTAAACACTTCTTAAAATTTTGTGTGGTTAATTTGGATAAAACACAATTATTATACAAACAGATACAGTAACATCAACGCTGTAGCAAAACCCCCCAAAATACCTTAAAGTGAAATTTAAAATATACATATCCTCTAACATTATTGGGTGCCCAACAAGCAATTGCAAATAAAGACAATCTTCAAATCATAAAAACAAAACATAAAAAACATGTTCACTATAAATGATCTCTTTTTTTTGTCACTGTTAAGTTTTCCCGTCATCCGTCTCTCTGCACCAAGCAAACATTCTTCTTAATATTCTATGTGACAGAAAAACAGAAACCAGGTCAAAAGAGGCATTTGTCTTTATCATTGAAAGGCATATCCATGTCACACTGAAAGTTAGCTTCTCTCTGCACCGCTATAAGTGCAGTATGCTGTAGTGTATTAAAAGGTGTTTTTGGCAGGTTTAGAAAATGTCACCTTAGTGTAAAGATGCAGCCTGTTATGTTCTGTAATAAGAGAGTGTGTGGAGTGTGAGGGTTCAGACTTTTGTGACATTGTTTTTTTGCGGCTCTACCAGCTGATGATCAGCTTCATCCTTAACACTCAGGTCCAACCTCAGGTTATCCAGGGTCTGACGGATTGTCAGTTTCCTTACGCCTGTCAGAAAGACATTGTGGTTTACACTGTGTCATGGCTACAACCCCGCCACAAATTTCACAATTTACTGAAAATATCCCTTCTCATTTATGCTTACTGTGTCTGTAGGTGTTGGTCGAGAAGCTGCCTCTGAGGAAATCCATTCGTCTCCCTCTCCTCAGCCAGCCAGCTCTGAGTGTGGTGGTATTGTGCCTCTCTCCTACTCGCCTCTTCCTCGGCCTTGTTCAGCTGACGCTTCAGAGAGCGCATTGTCTGGGTCATCTAGAGGACCAAACACAGAGCCATGAGGATACATGGTAACATCAGCAATTGAAAGATTTCTTCTTATAACATTATATTTTGAATGACATACTATACTTGTCTCAACAAGCTTAAATATGTCTTTTTCAGCCATTTATTTGACATGTCAAAAGTTGACATTTTTCTGACACAATATACTCTTGTCGTTTACAGCCAATTTTTCAACATGCTATATTGTGATGTTTTTAGTGTTTTTTTTAACATGCTACACAATGACGTGTTTCGACAAGCTATAATATGTCATATTTTAGGTGTTTTTGTTGTGATGTCAAAATATGACTATTTCGACATACTATACTATGTCGTTTTGAGCCATTTTTTTGACATGCTAAATTATGTTGTTTTTGGCATTTCTTTCAACAAAGACGTATCTTGACAAGCTATGGTATGTCTTTTTTAGCCATTTTTTCCCCCATTTTTGACCCTTTTTTCAGCATCCTATGCTATGATGCATCTCTACGAGCTATAATAAGCTGTTTACTGCCATTTATTGAAAAGTCAAAATTTGAGAACTGTCGCCATACTATAGCATGGCGTTTTTTGGACATTTTTTGGACATGCTATGCTATGACGCGTCTCTACGAGCTATAATAAGTCATTTTCAGGTATTTTGTGAAAAGTCAAAATTTGAGATTTTTGGCATGCAATACTATGCGGTTTTTGGCCTGATTTTGGACATGCTATGCTATGACGCGTCTCATACGAGCTATAATAACCCATTTTCAGGTATTTTTAGAAAAATGAAAATTTGAGATCTTTCGCCATACCATAGCATGTGGTTCGGCCAATTATTGGACATGCTATATTATGATATTTTTGGCAAGTTTTGACCGTTGTTTCGAAATGCTGTGCTATAAAACGTCCCTAAGAGCTATTCAAAACCGTTTACAGCCATTTATTGAAAAGTCAAAATTTGAGAACTTTCGCCAAATTTGACTTTTGTCGCCATACTATACTATTGCCTTTTCGGCCATTTTTTGGACATGCTTAATTGTGAGTTTTTTTCCCCCTTTTTGGCCTTTATTACCACTTTCTATGCTATGACGTGTGTCTACGAGTTATTCTAAGTGGTTTTCAGCCATTTTTAGGAGGGGTCAAAATTGGACTTTTTTCGCCATACTATACTATTGCCTTGTTGACCATTTTTTTGGACAAGCTAAAATATGAGGTTTTTGGCCTTTATTTCCACTTTGCATGCTATAACACGTCTCTATGAGTTATTCTAAGTGGTTTTCAGCCATTTTTAGGAGGGGTCAAAATTTGACTTTTTTCGTCATACTATAGTATTGCCTTTTCGACCATGTTTTTGGACATGCTAAATATGAGGTTTTTGGCCTTTTTTGGACTTTATTTCCACTTTGTATGCTATGACACACTTCTACGAGTTATTTTAAGTGGTTTTCAGCCAATTTTAAGAGGGTCAACATTTGACTTTTTTGCTAAAAACTATACTATTGCCTTGTTGACCATTTTTATTTTTGGACACACTAAAATATGAGGTTTTGACCTTTTTTTTTATTTCCACTTTGTATGCTATGACGCGTCTCTACGAGTTATTTGTAAGTGGTTTTCAGCCATTTTTAGGAGGAGTCAAAACTTGACTTTTTTTTACTATACTATTGCCTTGTCGACATTTTTTTTTTGGGACACATGCTAAAATATGAGGTTTTTGCCTTTTTTGGCCTTTATTTCCACTTTGTATGCTATGACGCGTCTCTACGAGTTATTCTAAGTGGTTTTCAGCCATTTTTAGGAGGAGGTCAAAAACTTGACTTTTTTCGCCATACTATACTATTGCCTTGTCGACCATTTTTTTTGGACATGCTAAAATATGAGGTTTTTGGCCTTTTTTGGCCTTTATTTCCACTTTGTATGCTATAACACGTCTCTACCAGTTATTCTAAGTGGTTTCCAACCATTTTTAGGGGAGTCAAAGTTTGACTTTTTTCGCCATACTGTACTATTGCCTTGCTGATCATTTTTTTGGACACGCTAAAATATGAGGTTTTTGGCCTTTTTTGGCTTTTATTTCCACTTTTTATGGTATAAACACGTCTCTATGAGTTATTCTAAGTGGTTTTCAGCCATTTTTAAGAGGGATCAAAATGTGACTTTTTCATACATACTATCCTATTGCTTTTTTGATTTTTTTTATTTTGAGTTATTCATGCAGCCATTTAAAGGGGGCAATATGACTTTTTTCGCCATAATACTAGGCCTTGTTTTTTTTGGACATGCTTTATGAGGTTTTTGGCCTTTTTTGGCCTTTATTTCCACTTTGTATGCTACGACGTGCCTCTACGAGTTATTGTAAGTGGTTTTTAGCCATTTTTAGGAGGAGTCAAAATTTGACTTTTTTCGCCATACTATACTATTGCCTCTTGGTGAAGAGGGAGCTGAGCTGAAAGGCAAAGCTCTCGATTTACCAGTCGATCTTCGTTCCTACCTTCACCTTTGTCATGAGCTTTGGGTAGTGACGAAAGAACAAGATCACCATTTTTAGGAGGGGCGGCCGAAATGAGTTTCCCATCCTATAGGGTGGCTGGGCTCTCCCTTAGAGATAGGGTGAGAAGCTCGGTCATCGGGAGGAGCTCGGAATAGAGCCGCTGCTCCTCCGCATTGAGAAGAGCCAGATGAGGTGGCTCGGGCATCTAATTAGGATGCCTCCAGGACGCTCCCTGGTGAGGTGTTCAGGGCACGTCCCACCGGTAAGAGGCCCCGGGGAAGACCCAGGACACGCTGGAGAGACTTATTCTCTCAGCTGGCCTGGGAATGCCTCGGGGTCCCCCGGGAAGAGCTGGATGAAGTGGCCGGGGAGAGGGAAGTCTGGGTTTCCCTGCTTAGGCTGCTGCCCGCGACCCGACCCTATAAGGGTCGACCACTTTTTTGGACATGTTAAAATATGAGGTTTTTGGCCTTTTTTGGCCTTTATTTCCAGTTTGTATGCTATGACGTGTGTCTACGAGTTATTCTAAGTGGTTTTCAGCCATTTTTAAGAGGTGTCAAAATTTGACTTTTTCGCCATACTATACTATTGCCTTGTCAACCATTTTTTTTTGGACATGCTAAAATGTGAGGTTTTTGGCCTTTTTTGCCTTTATTTCCACTTTGTATGCTATAACACGTCTCTACGAGTTATTCTAAGTGGTTTCAACCATTTTTAGAAGGAGTCAAAATTTGACTTTTTCGCCATACTATACTATTGCCTTGTTGACCATTTTTTTTTTGGACACGCTAAAATATGAGGTTTTTGGCCTTTTTTGGCCTTTTATTTCCACTTTGTATGCTATAACACGTCTCTACGAGTTATTCTAAGTGGTTTTCAGCCAATTTTTAAGAGGGGGTCAAAATTTGACTTTTTCGCCATACTATACTATTGCCTTGTTGACCATTTTTTTTTGGACATGCTAAAATATGAGGTTTTTGGCCTTTTTTGGCCTTTATTTCCACTTTTTTATGCTATAACACGTCTCTACGAGTTATTCTAAGTGGTTTTCAGCCATTTTTAAGAGGGGGGTCAAAATTTGACTTTTTCGCCATACTATACTATTGCCTTGTTGAACGTTTTTTTTTTGGACATGCTAAAATATGAGGTTTTTGGCCTTTTTTGGCCTTTATTTCCACTTTGTATGCTATGACACGTCTCTACGAGTTATTCTAAGTGGTTTTCAGCCAATTTTAAGAGGGGTCAAAATGTGACTTTTTCGCCATACTATACTATTGCCTTGTCGAACTTTTTTTTTGGACATGCTAAAATATGAGGTTTTGGCGTTTTTTTTTCGACTTTATTTCCACTTTGTATGCTATGAAATGTCTCTACGAGTTATTCTAAGTGGTTTTCAGCCAAACTTAAGAGGGGCAAAATTTGACTTTTTCGCCATACTATACTATTGCCTTGTCAACCATTTTTTTTGGACATGCTAAAATATGAGGTTTTGGCCTTTTTTGGCCTTTATTTCCACTTTGTATGCTATGACGTGTCTCTACGAGTTATTCTAAGTGGTTTTCAGCCATTTTTAGAGAGGGTCAAAATTTGACTTTTTCGCCATACTATACTATTGCCTTGTCAACCATTTTTTTGGACATGCTAAAATATGAGGTTTTTGGCCTTTTTTGGCCTTATTTCCACTTTGTATGCTATAACACGTCTCTACGAGTTATTCTAAGTGGTTTCCAGCCATTTTTAGAAGGGGTCAAAATTTGACTTTTTCGCCATACTATACTATTGCCTTGTCGACCATTTTTTTGGACATGCTAAAATATATGAGGTTTTTGGCCTTTTTTGGCCTTTATTTCCACTTTGTTATGCTATGACGTGGTTTTCACTCTACAAAGCGCGAAATTTTCCTCCGTAGGGTGGTATACTATTGCCTTGTGAGGTTTTTTGGAAGTGGTTTTCAGGCCTTGCTTTTTAAGAGGTGTCAATTCTAATTTTTCAGACTTTTTCGCCATACTATACTATTGCCTTGTTGACCTTTTTTTTTTGGACACGCTAAAATATGAGGTTTTTGGCCTTTTTTGGGCTTTATTTCCACTTTGGAATGGTATAACACGTCTCTACGAGTTATACTAAGTGGTTTTTTCAGCCATTTTAAGAGGGGTCAACATTTGACTTTTTTGCCATACTATACTATTGCCTTGTTGACCATTTTTTTTTTTGGACATGCTAAAATATGAGGTTTTTGGCCTTTTTTGGCCTTTATTTCCACTTTGTATGCTATGACACGTCTCTACGAGTTATTCTAAGTGGTTTTCAGCCATTTTTAGGAGGGGTCAAAATTTGACTTTTTTCGCCATACTATACTATTGCCTTGTTGATCGTTTTTTTTTGGACATGCTAAAATATGAGGTTTTTGGCCTTTTTTGGCCATTATTTCCACTTTGTATGCTATAACACGTCTCTACGAGTTATTCTAAGTGGTTTTCAGCCATTTTTAAGAGGTGTCAAAATTTGACTTTTTTCGCCACACTGTACTATTGCCTTGCTGACCATTTTTTTTGACACGCTAAAATATGAGGTTTTTGGCCTTTTTTGGCTTTTATTTTCACTTTTTATGGTATAACACGTCTCTACGAGTTATGCTAAGTGGTTTTCAGCCATTCTTAGGAGGGGTCAAAATTTGACTTTTTTCGCCATACTATACTATTGCGTTGTCGACCATATTTTTTTGGACACGCTAAAATATGAGGTTTTTGGCCCTTTATGGCTTTTATTCCCACTTTCTATGCTATGATGCGTCTCTATGAGTTATTCTAAGTGGTTTTCAGCCATTTTTTAGGAGCGGTCAAAGTTTTTCGGCCAATTTTTGGAAATGCTAAATTATGATTTTTTTGCCTTTTTTTAGCCGTTTTTCTGATAAGCTATGCTATGAAGCATCACTACTAATCAAAATAAGGAGGACCCTTTTTTCTACATGCTATACCATGATGCGCCTCTACGAGCTATAATAGGCCGTTTTCAGCCATTTTTTTGAAAAGTCAGGATTTGAGGTTTTTTGCCATACTATAGCATGCGTTTTTTGGCCAGTTTTATGACATGTTATATTATGATGTTTGTGGCCTTTTTGGACCCTTTTCTTCCACATGCTATACTATGACGCATCTCTATGAACTACAATAAGCTGTTTTCAGCCATTTTTTGGAAAAGTCTAAATTTGAAATTTTTTGCCAGTACATAGCATGCGGTTTATGGCCATTTTTTTAAAAAATCCTATATTGTCATGTTTTTGGCCTTTTATTTGATATTGCATGCTATGTACGCGACTGTACAAGCTATAATATGTCGTTGTCAGTCTTTTTTCGACATGTCAAAATTTGACGTTTTTTTTGCCATATTATACTATTCAGTTTTTTCTCAATTTTTTTGATATGCTATAGGATGTTGTTTTTGGCCTTATTATTATAATTTTGTGAACATTATTAATAGGATGCGGTATAAGATAATGGTGTCATTAGAAAATCAAATCAAACCATTATTTCTCTAATTAAACAGTTTTTTCCCTTATGACACTCAGATCCACTGTACATTCTACTGGATGTCTAATTTTTTTTTTCAAATCCTCAGTGAAAGCTATTCATTTTTCATTGGATTTTTTCGATATGCTTAAGAAATATGTTTACTTTAACCCAAGTTTCAACACAAATTACGGATTAGGGATTAAGAATAGGGATGTGGCTCTAATGCCGTCCTCTTTAGATGATGCAGCACTGATGAACATCGTGATTGGCTTTTGATGACCCAACAAAGTCTTTTTTGCAAACTATACTATAACTTTTTTAATGACATTTTATGGCATATTACACTACACCTTTTTAAATGACATCTTCATGACATAGCATAATGAAGATATGAGTTTATGATATACTATATTATGTATTTTTTAAATGTCGAACTATAGTTACTTTAATTTTATATTTGTCATGGTATACTATATTGTGACCCTTTTTCATGACATAATATATTATGTTTCATGGTACACTATTCTGCAACTTTTTCATTACATTTGATGGCATACTATATTATGATTTCTTTTATATTATGATTATGAATTTGACTGCAAATAATCTACAATGATGCTTTTTACAGTTTTTGTGACAAACTATACGATGACTCTATATACAATATATTATATGGCACACTATACTTTTCCATTACATTTTAATACCATGCTATAACATTATTCAACATTTTCATGACATATTATGACATTTTTATGAAATTTTTCACACTACACAGCTTTGGTTTTTTTGGTGAGGTTTTTTTGTGTGAAATAATGACAAGGAGTGACATATCGAGAGGGCAATACAAAGATACATACATAGATACACAGATACATACAAACACACATTCACACATTCATACATACATACATACAACATACAACATGTATAATGAGATGAAGCAGATGTGTAATGTGTATTGGCAGGAGTCCAATAGAGATTATATATTAGAATATTTTAGGAAGGGTATATGTGGGTAGTGTGTGAGTGTGTGTCCATGTTTTGATTATTGTATGTGAGGAGTGCTATGTGTCTGTGTTTGATTCTGGATAGGTTGATTGTGGGGTATGTGGCAGAGAGAGGGTTAAAAAAAAATTTAAAAATTCAAATAAACAACAACAAAAATTGTGATAAAATGTGCAAAGACACGGGGATGAGGAGCAAGACCTGACAAGTGCAGAGGGGAGGCAAGCGTGGGACCACCCCCACCCAAAACCCCACAGCACCACGACCGAATGCCCCAGTGAGACATATCCAGGAGGGAGGGGGTGCAAAGGGCACCCCACAAACTCTCCCTCTCTCTTTTTTTGCCCTTCTTAAATACCAGCTGTGTTGTTGGTTTTGTGATTACTTTAGGTCACATTTTTATTTTAACAGAAGACTTCTGCAGGTAGGTGCTTGACCACTTCCAGACTACTTAGGAGGGAGTTTGTCCAGTGCAGAGCAACTGTTTCCTTTGACTGTATTCATATTTCAGATTTTTAAATTTTGTTCCTCTTCTTTTTAGAGAGAGGGTAGTAAGCCCCGGCAGCCACGGCCTACCTCAACCTCCCGCCTGAGCCCAGGCTGCACAGCCGCATGACCACCACAGCCCCCCACCATGCTAACCAGCCAGGCCCCGTGTCACATCCCCATTGCCTAACAGGAGAAAATGCATTACAGCTAAAGAAACAGTAAAAAGAGACAGTGGAAATTAAATAACAGAATATCTGTGTGTGCGCGTGTGATTGTGGTTAAGTGTACGATTGAAATGAAACAATCACAAGTTTTGTATTGAATATATTGTTTCATTGAATATTTTTGTCCCTTTAGTCTGAGTGTGAATGCCGCGCACATTCCATGTAATTACGTTGAGTGTTTGTGTTATGTTAGTGTGAGTGGGCCTTTGTTAATTGTTTGATCTCTGTGTGTAGTTAATTTGTGTGTGTCCTTAAAACGTGGATTAACAACAAGACCTTCACTAATGTATAAAACTCAATAACGGCTGAACGAGGATGATATGGATCGATGTTTACATTTTGCATCGATGTTACATGATCGTTGCTTATTCAATCGATATATCGATGCAGATCGATGGATCTTTACACTACTAGCTGTCGGGTGTAGTTTCGGGAATGCTGGAGAAGATGAGATTGTTGCGCATACTTTGGGTTTGTACACTCTAAGAAATGAAACAAGGACAGGTGTTGTTTGCATTACATAACTCTTTATGAGTGTGAAACTACTGAAGATGTGCATTTTTTGCAAATAAAACAACAGATTTCCATTGCATTATTGTAATAGCAAGGGGATTTGGATTTACAATAGTGTGTTACGCTGCATTTAAGCAACCAAGCTTAAGCTTAAAACACACTGCTTGTGTTAACCTGAATTAAAACTGGTGCTTTTTCCATACTTTCCCTCACATGCTTAGTGTGAGGACATCCATTTCAGTGGCTGCCCAGTGCTCAAAATGTGTTTCTGAATGCTTTGCCTCATCCTTTATCATCCTTCAATTTCATGGATTATTAAGTGATATGAATTATAGTGGCACACTTACTATATCAGATGATGTGTATTTTGTTCTTTTCAAACAAATACATTATGTTACTTCCTAAAATGTAATTAATAGAAATAAAATTCAATTAACGCAACATTTGCAACATTTTTTGCAACATTTTCCTCTGGACTCCACGCTCAGGTATGTTTTTCACTTGTGTGACAGCAGACAATCACTTGAGAAAAATATCATATTAATTGATGAAAAAAAAAGAGAAGTGACAGGTCTTTGGGCAGAGGTTACATAGCTGTTATTTGTTCCCTCCAAGTTTTCTATATGACAATAGGTGACATGGTCCTTCAAAGGTTTGTTTAACAAAATGCTATCAGTTCTCCCAAATTGTGCCAACACTGTGTTACGCATGTTAAGCATGTTAAGCATACTGTTTTCTTTTTTATAAATAATGCAAATATACAACCAAACCTAATACTAAAATATGTCAGCAGCTGGAATTTTAAATATTTTTTAATATGTCCTCATTTAAAGGTCAAACAGATGTTTTTTGCACTGAAAAAGTAAACATTCATGAGACTCAAAACTTTGTTGAAATTGATTACCTTTAAGTAATCATTTTAGTTGACCTCATTTTTAAAATGTATATGTATTTGAAACTTAAGAGTTGAATTAAACTTACATGTCTCTTTTTTTTAAATATATATTATTATTAACTGTATGTTGTTTTTGATAACATATTCAAATCCTTTAATAGTGTTGTTAACCTAAACATCACATCAGTTGACCTCCTTTTTTTGAGGTAAAAAGTTTTCACAAAAGTTGAGTATTCTTTAGTTGGCTGGGCTTAACTGTGTAATTTTACACAATGATCTTAAGTCTGACTTTTTAGCTGAAGTCAATATTAAAAAAGGTTTGAACAGACAAATAGGGACATGTTTACTCAAGGTGTTCAACACATTTTTCTCCGTGACCTGTTTTTTTTTTTTTAATTAAAGTCAGGTGAAGTATACAGAGGTGAATTGTATTTATTTGAGCTCACATTGGTTTAGCAAAGAGAAAACAGACAAGTTAAGTCCAATCAACAAAATCCTGCAACATAACCACAACATAATAGTCTCAAGTAAATTTAACATTATTAAGTAAAGTCACCTTAAGTATGTCAGTTTATTACTACATCATAAAGTTACTGAATTTACTTGAGACAGACTTTGCAGCATGTAGTAATACTCAATTTCCCGGTCTGTTTCCCAGTTAGTCATTCCAGTTTCATCGGACCGGTTGACATAAGTAAATTAAGTAAATCCAACATTTCATTTCTTAGAGTGTAGGTCCAGGATAGTCTCTTTTGTGGCTTTGTTTTCTTTGGTGAAGATTTATATTTGTTCGATGAGTGTTTTACCGGATGACCGTAGTGCGGCGTTAACCCTTTCAACAGATGTGATGTGACTGTGGGCGACTTCCAGGCTTGATTTTAGCTGTTTTATTTCTTCGTGAAGTGAGATGACAAGGTCGAAGGTTTTTAATTGATACTGGAGAGAAAACTGACCCCGATTGTTGTTGTCTTCAAGTCCTCTGTCGCTGTGGATGAATCTTGTTTTTTTCCTTCAGGCGACGTTGGTTTCCATGTTGTGCTGCTGGTAGTAGTGCCGGTCAATGAAAGCTCATGAAAGTCCAAAAAATACTCCACCGTGAAATCAATCTGTTTCGAGTGAAACGCAGATGAAAAAAAGAGGGGGGAAGTGCAGTTCTAGTTGTAGATGAAATTTAATGTAACTTCTTTTACACTCTGCTGCTCTTTCTGTTTACATGTGAAGACAGGACGCCGCCATGTGCGATCTCACCGTCCGGTTCTCGCGATACTCACTCCGCCATCAAGAGTTTTTTTTTTTTTTTTTTTTTTTTTTTTAAAGGCACCCTATGATTTGATTAGATTTTTTTTCTATGAATATGTTCATAGCATATCAGGATATGAAGCAATGCCGTTACCTGTTTGCAGGTGTATGTAGTCTACGATGTGCAACAGGTCAGAATTAACTTTTCAATGTAAAAAATAAAAACAAGACTGTGTGCAAGAGAGTAACCCACTGAAATCAACTGGGTTGCAGCATGTGTGGGCATTACACTTTTTCTGAGGTAACTACAACAACCATAACATAATGCATTTTTCTTTTTTATCACAAATCTGACTCTCTATTTGTGAGATGTATTACCCTCACAGTAGTTGAAAGATAAAGATAAAGAGCGCACAAGAAAAGTTGGACAAGATTAAAAAAAAAAAAAAAAAAAAACTCCACCAGTATCCTTGGCTCATATTTGTCTTTAACAAAGTACTGTGAACAGGTTGGAAGGTATTAACACACAAACTATAATGTCAAAGATAATATTATTAAAAATATGTGCTTGACCCATCTGAGACACAAGCAGCATATATATGGTCATTTCTAACTAAATTGTGTTACCCTGGCAGAAAAGTCAACGATACAGCTTTGAACAGCACAGTTAATACAGGCTATATTAAATGCGCAAGTACTTGTCTTATTTACTAACTTTTAGAAATATTATTTTCATTTCCTGTTGCTGCAGGGGATTTCTCCACATCTTTTCTTTTCTCGGATGGATTGTAATGATCACACTGCTCTTAATAGGCAAATATAATTAATTCATCCATAATCTAATCATAATCTGTAGTGTATTCAAATCAGCTGGTATGTAATCTGCAGCATTATGTTTGCCCAAAACTCCCCCACTTGAGTGGGGAATTATTTGAAACTGCAGCTATCTTTCTTACTGTAATTCACAATTTGTAGTCATCCACTCTAACCTTGTTTAATTGTTTGATGTATGACTGGAAAAGAAACTTTATGAATTGATGTAAACACAGCAAACGGTCCAGTGGCAGCTCTGAAGAAGCAGACAGCCACCTGCCTGTTAGCATCCTAGATTTATAGCTCAAAGTGTAAATGCAGAAGAGGAAGGAAACTGTATGTTTGGGTTCTTTTCAGAAAACACTATTGTTTTTAAAATGTTTATTAATCTGTCTCCTGTGTGCCCTTTTTTTTGTCATTTTCCCTTCTATCCTTCCATTTGCGGTACTCAGCACTCGCATACACACGGCCATGCAAACACACATGCTCTCCTGCCTTTTCCTCCCCCCACACCTGACGCCTTCCTTTGCACTGATTTTGCAGCCGTGTTTTTAAATGACTATCTATTAAAATGCCATTATAAGAAATGAGGAGTGATGTTGTCCCAAGCAGGAGTTTATTGGTGAGTAAATGTACACTCCTACACATGGAACACCTCATTAACCCGGTGGATATTTACAGCCCTGCAGCATGGAGGCACAGGCAGGGATTGAGGTCTTGCTCATCTTTATAGCAGCTCAGCTGATAAGTCTAACTCTTATCCTATTCATACCTGAACTTTTAATGGGACTCACTCTACCACCCGTGAACTTTGTTAATCCCTGCAGGGTTGTTGCCTTTGCTCAGAACCCCAGAAACAAAACATACTGTAAACAGCCATAGATACTGAAGATGGAGCTGCTAGGGTCTGACTGTTTAGCGCCTCAGACTCATTCACAGACAGGCCGTCACTCAAAACCAAGCTTTGGCATGGCTTTGTTAAAAAATATGTTTTCACTGTCTTTTATCCCTTTGAAACCAAGGCAAAATTGGCTTGATTGCTTAAAAAAACAAGGGAAAAATGCATGAGCATTGAAAGAAAAAAGATTTAAACACTTGCCAAAGGCACTGGAAAGCTACACAATAAAGGTGAAGTTGCTCCAGGTTTTATAGGGTAAAAAGAAAATGGAGGAAGACTCATAAAACAAACTACAATTCCATGTTTCTTTTTTTTTTTCTTTTCGTCATTATTTGCACCAATTACCAAGTACTTTGGTAGCATTAACAACAGCAGGTACGGACGAGTTTGTGTTGGTTTTCCTGGTGGTTTTGTTGATCTTTATAACAGTGAGTCATATAAGCTGCCATACAAATTTAAATTATGCCTTCTCGTCCACCTGTGGGCAGGAGGGTATCATGAATTCATCTTATCTCATTCGAAGATTTTCTTTCATTTATACAGCTGTCTAGCTGGTCTGTTATTGTATCCACTCTGAAATATCTGGGCATTGAAAAAGTTGATATCCTGCCTCGGGCAGCTGATCACAATGAAGAGCTCTTGCAGCGGGAGAATTATTGGATCTACTCCCTCAACACCTTGTCCCCTCGAATGAGAACTTTGATATTAAGCCCTCCTTGTAGACATATCCTTTTATTATAGCTTATATATTAATTTCTAGGGCCTCTGACTCATATTATCCTACGTTTATTCTGGTTCTTTTTCTTATTTCTGATTCTCCCTAGGATATGCTCATGGCATAAATAATATATTATATACTATATATTTATTATAACACATTATAATATCACATCTAAAAAAATATTTTTAATTACACCTAGTCTATTTATATAGGTAGTTTATGATAGTTATGGATATTTGAAACATTTTTTTTGCTTTAAAAACACAGCATCCATTTAATAACTAAAATGGTTGTTTAATGCTTAATATTTTTATTTTATATTTTGTTACTGATTGGGAGACTCATTCAAAGTAAAAGTTGTTGGTTTTCTTTTTGCACACAACTGCTCTAACAGAGTTCAGCTACAGTGAATTTCTTTAGCATCCACCTCCCTATCCAAGATTTAGACAAAAAAAAAGCAGCCAAACTGATGGGAATAATCATTAGGATAGGTTGCATTGTAAAATTCAAATTCCAGACACACTTTCAACTCAAACAATCATTAAGCATGCTACATTTCACCAAGTATTATAATTTGATGGGATACATTAGAAAATGATTCTCATTGCAAGTTAATGTTTTTCCGAGTTTACTGTTTGTAATCCTTCAGCCGGAGACAACAATGTTCATTAAAATGGTCAGTAAGTCTAGTTAACTGCATGTTTTGGGACTTAGATTCTGGAGAAGGAAGCAAAATGCTTCCTGTCACACAAGGATCAAGTATCAAACCTTCATCAGCCTTTCTTGAGACGTTTCAGCTCTTTCCTTTGGGCTGAATCGGTCACTCTTTTGAAAGACGGATGGCAGTGCTACCATCGCCTCTGAAAATTCCTAACCATTCTTTCCACCTCTCAAATGTGAGTGTGAAGTCTCTCCAAGTTTCCTGTCTCCTCACCTCAGGTTCTTTCCGAGCAACTGGAGATAACATTATTGAATATAAAGCACCTGGGAATGGCTTCTCACCCTGCCAAGATCAATTTCAAGTCAGGCTGTGAAAAAGTGGCAGAAAACTCTCTGAAATGAAACTGTGAAATATCACCCCCTCCACAAAAAAACACCTGTAAATATAGGGGTTCCTCCTGAAAAGTCTCATAGAATAGGATACATTTCCAAAGCTGTTGGAGGTTGAACTGACAAAAGTTAGTCTGCAGTTGAGTTTCCTGTGTTGAGACCTCCCTCTGCCAAATATGGCGTGTTAACATAAAACCTTGGTCTTTAAATTTCCACACTTTGAATGTGATCATAACAAGTAAACAAAAACACCTCAGCCAAATGTTATGTTGGCCTGAGACAGTGCTCTAAGGCAAATTAATAGTCTTGATGTTTACCTGCGTGTCAGACGATGGCCTGTTGAGACAGCAATTAAAGTGAAGCCTGCTATTGAATTATTTCCTTTAATTTCTGCTTCCGTCTCTCTCCTTGGCCTTTTGGTGCAACATTACTGAGGCAGACAAACACAGAATGAAAAGTTGCCACTTTTTATTGCTTCTTTCAATACCGTTGTGAATGTGTATGAGCTGAATACATGCAGTTATTTGTCATTTTGAAGTGTTTTGGCTCCAACAAGATGAGCATATGTCATTGAAAAGTACTATATTTTCCCTTTGTGATTTAAAAAAGCATGTTTTGCATTCTCAACCGCGCTCCCATCTCAGTTATTCACACTAATTTCAACTAAAAGCTTCTCTGTTAAAATGAGTGTCCACTGTTTTGTTACTTCTCCTAATAAGCTGCCATCACTGCTCCGTGTAAATAGCTCATGATTGCATCTCACAGTGGCGTGTCACGCACTCATTCAGCACAAAAAGAACATTGTTTTTCTGGGCTTTCATCTTGGTTTCAGAAGGACTGGAAAGGGACACACTCCAAGTACAGTTCTTTTGTCCATCCGGGCTTACCATGAATAGATCTCATCATGTTTTCATGGAAATCCAACTGTCATGTTGAGGAGAATATTCATCTAAATGCAGCATGGCAATTTGAAACTCCCAACCGACAGATAGCAGCCAAAAGAAACCCAGAGGAGGATCGCAAATAGCGAGATAGAGAGATGTGACCTTTCCTGGACTGGTTTGGATCCCAAGGCTGCTGAAAACTATGCAAAGTATTGTTTACTGTGAAGATGTAGCAAAAAATATCATTGCCAGAAATAAAATCTATTCATACAAATAAATTGGCAATGGCGGAATTTTTTTTTAAATATAATTAAGACTTTGAAAGTTAATGTTCAATATGAGAAAGTAATTTTATTAGCAGCACACCACTGACATCATTAAAACAGTTTTAAGAGCTCAAAATGAGTAACTCATATAATGGATTTATGTGTTAAGCCTCATTTTCTGCACTTGACAATGAAGAGGATTTGAGCTTTTACCCTCTCCTTGACAGACTGACTCTGTCTGGAGACCTAAAAAATGCTCCGTGATAATTTTATGAGGATGGGGAATATAATGTCTGAAGTTACTCTGTCCTGAAAATCTCATTAAAAAAGCAACACTGTATTAACTATGAAATATTCAGCTCATGTTGGACAGACTCAAAAAAGAGCAACCGATAATCCCATCAATCCAAAGAAGTTATTTTTAATAGCTTAATCAGTTGCTGCGTATCCACACATCCTTTATTAGGCCTGATTTTGCTGCAGGGCAAGCCAGATGATTGACCCTCGTGCTGCAGCTTGGGGCTCCTCTGGTATTCAAGAGTGACGCTCCAATAACTGACACTGACAAGGCAAAGCCGGAGCACATGAACCTCATCGACTTCTGGAAGCATTGCTGATCACAGGCATGACAGTGCTGGAGAGGGAGGAAGAAGACTGACACCGGGAAAAGGAGATATGGAGGTGCATGTCGGAGCTGATACATATAGTACCCCTTGGAACAGGTATGGCTACCTCTGTCCTGAATCTTAAGAAGACTATATAGAACACTGATCCATGACAGAGAAGAAAAGAGTTTTTTGCTTTTCTCCAACAAGTCAAAGGTAATATTTTAACACTAGATGGCAGTTTGACACAGAGAAGTTTTGTTTTCTCCTGAAAAGCTGAATTTTGTTTTGTAACAATCACTGTAATTGCTGTTGTTTGGTGATTGAAGTCGTGTTTACCTCGCTCCAGATTCTTATCAGCTTCTGATTGTCCCAAGCTTCATCCTGAAGTCTCTGTCTGGAATATTAAAGTTCGTGCAGTTGTTGTGGGTGTTTGTGTGAGCAGAAATTTAGGCATCAAGACAGATGTCTGTTTTGAATTTCAAAGGTTGTGAAAAGGTTTAAGGTTTCAAATGAAAAGAAGTCAGTCAGAAATGCTATCCAACAGTCCTCTTCTGTTCCTTTATTGCTTTTCTTGGAAAGAAATTATTCAAAGTTTAAATTTGGAGGTTGCTCTCACAAACAATCACACACTGACTTTGTACTGCAGATAAATAATCCACATACTGTGTAGTGCACTTTATGTCTGTTGTCTGCCACCATTACCTTAAAATTGCTGTTCTCGCTGAAGGTTTAAAGCCTGTTTTACCTCTGATTCATACCCAGGATTACTAATAAGTGTGGTTAAGCCAGTAACCACATCCAACAGTGATGTTATCAGGTACGGGAGTACACCTGTGCTTCACTGCAACAAAGTGAAAAGTTGTGTATCTGTTGTAGGCATGTGAGAAAAAGGAAATGCTTTACATGTTTTACGCATAGGTAGAGAGGACAGGAGTAATTTAATTTTAAGTTTACAAAACAGCAGGAAATATTATGACATTTAAAACATATACATTTACTCAAAAAACATAAAATGCTTATTTCAATTTCAAGCCTCCAGTTTTGCTTTGAAATCACGTTTAGGAGCACGTAGAGGTCTGCTCTTTTATGCTGATGACACCATCCTGTGGCATTATGAGCCTTTTTAGCAAGTAGGCAATTGGTTGGCACATCAGGTACTTTTAGTAGTTGTTTCCAAAAACTGCAACTATTTTTGACTAACTTTGTTTGTATCCAATGCTCATCTTCAGCGTCAAGTGTGAGAGCAGTTAGTAGGGCAATCGCTGTCGCTGCGGCTGCATACACGTACCTCACACACTGTGTGTAAGTGCTTGAGAGGGCACCAATGATAATCAGTCATAACTGTAAAGATGAGCTATTTAAATATAAAATGAAGCATGATTACAATAGACTATAATAAATTATGCGTCAGTGTCATTCAGTTAAAATAAAAGAAAAAAAGATCATTTTGAATTTCTTTCTGCTCATGCCATGCAGCTCTCTCTCACTTACTCTCTCTCTCTCTCCGTCATATTCTTGCATGTATTCTGTGGATTGTTCTAATTCAAAAAAAGGAGAATTTGGGCTGAAATTTGTTCACAAACAACCATGGAAAGCAAGTAAGGCTAAACCCAAGTGACGCGTTATGTCTATTTTTCCTCCTCCATTCAGCACTGGGGAGAGTGGTTCACATGGGCATATCAAACAGTGATGAAGCAGAATTCAAGGTAAGTTATTAATAACTTACAAAAACATTGCACCACAAAAGCTATTATGCTTAGAGCACTCAAATAGACAATAGTGGCCCTGAGCAGGGACCATGACTTAATGATTAACTTGTTAGGGATCCCTGCATTAATATACTGTACTTCTGGGCTGCCACTGACTCCTATCTCCATACCCACTGTGCATTTAGTATGACCCTGCAGACTCAATCATAGCTAAAAGTGGTACCTTCATTATATTTTTCTTAGATCCACAGAAACAAACAAGTGCTGTTATGCTTGAGTGCTCCTTGAACTTTCTCAGTCAGCTAGTTTATAAAACAGAATTAAGGAAAATAAATGCACTATGTGTGAACAATGCATGCTTAAATAATAAAATTCTGACTCACAGGACCACCAGATGATGCAAAATTGGTTGAAAGATAAGGTTACCTAAGTTGATGTTGTTTTTCAGTGGTAAAAATTGAAAAACAAAATTCCAATTAGTCAAATAAGCAAAAACGAAATAACACAGTGAACCTGGAGGCCCTGAAGCAGCCTGATTGGTGATCCAGCCTCGGCAGAAAGATCCTTTGGGATGCATTCACAGGACACATTGTGGTTCATGAACACGTACAAAGGGGAACAACCTGGTATTTGTTTTTAACCTCCAAACACAATGAGAATCTGTCACAGTAATCACATGCTTTTTGGCTGTAACCAACACTGAATGTAGAACATATTCAGTATTTCCCGGTCTACTCAATTATCCAACAGACTCTTCAGAATAATGGTAAAAAGAAGCTACAGTGGGCAATCTTTGGGCTGAGCTGAAACCTTAAAAACAGAGCAGCATAACACTTAATATACCCTCATTGTAAACTCTGAGAGGTTTGATAATGGAAACTGTAATGGATTGAAACCCTAGCGGTTCCTGAAGAATGTAACAAAGAACTGATTTGCCTCAGTCTATCAGCACTCATGTGGATGTATTTCATTAGCAGGGAAATTGCTTACAATTCAAAATATTATGAGTTTTTCGGCCTTCCCAGAAATGATGGTGCCTGCAAAAAATTTGCCCCTGTTTCAGTCAACAAATCCAGATATGAGCTTTCATCTGGGGCTTTTCAAAATCAGCACAGACATAAATGAAAAAATAAATTGTTTGTTTGCAAAAAAAAAAAAAAAAAAAAAAAATTAAAGATTTTTGTGAAGAGATACCATTATTATGCTAATCACGATGCAGATAATGCAGACTTTAACTTCCCAACAGAGAACACATAACAGATTATTATTGTCAGTGCCTCTCTTGAAAATACCTTTAACAGTGTCCATTTCTCAGATTGTTTTCTACTTTTCATTCAGTTCCCTTCTTTTTAATTGGCTCTTGTGCATGTAGCATCTGTGCCCTTTTGATTTTTGTCTGCTGTTGCTCTGTTACCTGATCCTTCTCTGTCCTCTTCCTGTCCTTGGCATTTCCTCTGAGTCTTGCAGATATTTAGATGCAATTTCTTGAAAGAAGATGCTGTGCAGGTGTTATGTAACTCTTGCCTATATCTTCGATCCTCTGCTCCAGCAGCTTTATTTATTTCTTTATTTTATAGAAGTTAACTTCTTTTTACAAAGAAAAATACATTCTGAGATCCCCTCTGAGAAATATACGTTCTGATACCAATAAAAGAATCTCAATAACACTTAAAGGCTGAGAGATAGCCTAATATTTGATGCAGTAGGAGTAACAAGCGAATAAAAAAAGCCACATCGGATTTACACTCCCTGACTGGCTTATATGTCTACCTGCCATGCTGTTTTCTCCCCCTCAGGTCTCAGAGTGATCATAGCCTACTGATAATGTTCCCTTTTTGCTGTCATATCTTATTTCGGCAACTATTATCATGCCTTTCTCTGATTGTCTCTTATGTTCATCTCTGGTTGCTCATCTTGCATTTGTTTTGCTCTCAGTTTTTTCCTGCTGCCACGCTCAGTGTGCACATCAAGACAATCACATCTTCATTTTCTCTTCAGAGAGAGAGAGAGAGAGAGAGAGAGGGGAAAGAAAAACAAAACATACTGTGGAAGAAGCTCACAATATGTGGGCTTACAGCAAATCTTTTGCAGTTGAAGAGGATATAGTGGATGAAGAGGACAGGAAATTTTTCTGTATAAAGACCTGTTGGTGGCAGTATTGATGCTTACAAATCAGGGAGGAGTTGTATTTCGGTGAACCTTTACCACACACACATGTCCCCTCTGATAAATGATAAGGACAACAGTGCAGCCCAAGGCCGAATGGGGGCTTTAAGCAGAATTTGATTTGGGGATTTGGGAACCTTTTTATTTCATGCTGGTGAATCCACAATTCACAAAATCGATTCGTCACTGTGATACACAATTAAATATGTACTAAGCATTGTTGTGCTGTGCTTCAAGAGATCTAATGTAAGTTTTTTCACTCAAATCAAAATTAAAACATTGCATTATTATGTAATTCAATCCAAAGCACATTTCACATTGATATGTTAATATCCATCCAAATTTACTGCTACCTCCAAGTCACTCCACATGCACTAACTCTACACAATGTTACAATATCTACTCCACCATTTTCCACACTTTGCGGTGGACTGACCATCTGGACAGACTGGAGTTTTCCCGGTGGGCCAGTCACCCTGTGGGTCTGCAGCAAGTCTAGCAACACTGATAAGAACAGATGAAAAAATAGAGTCCAGTGCTGTTCAGTCTTGCTGTAGGGTCGGCACCATCCATATGTGTGTGAAGACGAGAGCTATAAAAACATGACATCTAATGTCTGCCTTTCTCCCGCTGTCAGCATCACATTCTGCTTCTCATACTTCAGACTGGTGAATATGAACTGATTGTTTTATAACATTATGCTGCCTTTATGTAACCTGAATTACATGATGAAATGCACGAGGAACATACACAAAGTGGTCAATCTGGGGACAGTCAAGATTTTTTTAACTTTTATTTGGAATTGTTCATGTCAGCAATGTCTATCATTTGCATAGAGCTTCTTTTGAATAAATTTTGTACTTTTATTTCTTCCTTTAGTCTTTTCTTTAGATGCAGACCACCATTTGAGACCAACAAACAACACAACCAGCTGTTTTTGAGCATGATATTATGGCACCAAAACCATATATCTGAGCATGACTTTTTTCTACACAGAAGCAAGTGGTTTTGCGCCTGTATTGTAGAAACATTCATTTAAACAAAACTGCTACCTGAAAATGTAAAGATGTTACATATCCATGATTTGCAGAATGTAGACTACAGTCATTTATTCTGGGGATAAGTTGATAAAGTACAAAATTTTAAGTCAACCCTCCAAATAAATATCTACCTCATATACATGGAGAAAAAATGAAGGATCACCAAAATCGACGAGATTCATCCATATAGGACCATGAATGAGTGTACCAAATTTCAAAGCAACCATCCATTAGTTTTTGAGATATTTCAGTCTGGACAATTGTGCCAGACACCTTTATTGATTGTCTTTATGTTGTTCCACTTGTCACCTGTCGACTGCCAGGTTGTGATGAGTCATAAGTGGTAATAAACAAGCTCGCTCTGAGGGTGTCATCCAAAGGAGGAGAGCTGGGACTCAGCCTAAAACATAGGAGGAAGACAGGCGTAGAAGCAACAATAAAATCAGTAATACATGGAGGCTGTTCATAAGAACTTACAGTACTGTGTTTTTCACACATGGCTTTATGCACTGAATTTGTTTTTGCACTCACAAAAATACCAAACATTTTACAGGACTTTGAATTAGTAAGAATATTTTTTCCAAACGAATATATGACAGATGCCTAAGGAGCTTGTCTTTGGAAAACACAGAGGACATGACTGGGTTTTCCCTTTGATGATAGACAGAACTTAAATTAAAAGTCATTAGAAGAAGCAACAGTTGAGGGCAACACAAAGCAAACTGCCATTACTGTCTCATTTAATGGCCCGGAGCTGTTTACAGACTGAAGAGCAAAATAGAATTAATAAACCATCTTGTGCGTCTTCCAAGACTAAACCGGTAAGTAAATACTATTTGAATGCAAATTCCTTGGCTGTTGACCACCTACTAATCAACAATAATTCCACTATCCTATTAACTTTGGTGCTCAGATGAAAGGAGGCTTTACTTTGCATGTATTGGGGCTCTGATTTAACATGTAATTTTAGTTTTTTTTTCTTTCTTGTGTGTTTCTATTTGTGTTTTTTGTGCTTCATGTATTGAACAGGTGCCTTAAGGCGAGGCTTAAACATCATACAACACGAAATCAGACATCAAAGCAAGCTGGCTCAGGCTTTTGCCTTTCAAAATCATGTCTGGATCCAAGTACTCAACTCAGACATTTAAATGAGCTGGCAGAAAGCAAGCCTATATGCACACACACTCACACAAACACTATTGTGCCTACTGTATTTATAGGGATCAGTGCACTCACTCACACACACACACACACACACACACACACACTACAACTAACAGCAACACACATCTTGTTTATTGTGTTTTTGCAGTGACTGTCATTAGTGACCAAAGCAAGAGCTGATTCGTAATAACAAACTGATGCTAATACAGTAGTCAAGCCAATTAACTGACTGTTTTGATTACATTCTTCTAATGAACATTCAAAATGATGTTGTCAAGCTCTGTCTGGCTGTTTATGTAACTATTATATTATCTTTAATGAGCTATGAATAGACACTGTGCTTTGGTATTTATTTCACAAGAGAGTCTCTCAGACTGAATGACATGAAATACATTTATTATGAAAACCAAAGTCTGCAGAGGATTGTCTGGAAGAGAGACTCAAAACAATGCAGTACAAACCACAAACGTACACACAGAACATCGAACTGCGGCAGGAAATGACAAAATAATCCCACTACAGTGTTGGCAAGGGGATTCATATTCAGCTAGTGATTTGGAAAATGCTGTAATGCAGTGTTAGGATATTGCAATGATTTAACAAGTTAAATTGATCTAAGATAGTCAGCGTTCCACCTGTTGCGCCCAGGGAGTCTTTCAGACTTAATGACATGGAACATTATTATTGCAGAAGTGATGTGTGCAGACAACTGCATCAGAGATCTAACAAAGGACTCATCAAGTCAGGCTCGACTTGCTCTTCACTGTAACTGTAACATGGAGGAGAATTATAAAGCAGACACTTGGTTCAGATATGTATGTCTTCATATTTGTATATCTTGCTGCCTTCATTAGATCTTGCAAAACGGTTTTTGTTCTTAAATATTTTTAGAGAATGAAAATGAAGAATTAACAAGATAGTGTTATGTCTATGCTCATTTACATTTGCACGATAGAACTATAAATGATGCATTTGCAGATATAAAAAAAAATAATTTCTGACACTGTATCAAGAATAAGCATATTAAAAACAATAGAATCAATTAAAAAAAAAGTTACAAAACTAATATAAATGTGTACATACTAAATAAAAATACATGTAATTCTAAGAATAGCAACACAGCTAAGTGCAATGCAGTTTGGTTTTTGGATTACATTGATGCCAAATTAATAAAAATACTCTTGACAAATGATACCTTGTATCTTGTGTTTCTTACAGCTATGTGTCTTTGTGGATGTTTAAGGAATTGTTAATATGGCAGATTTCTTAAACGGAATGTGGTGTAATTTTTTTACTAGGAGAGCGATGGGAAATAATCTCAAAAGGAATTCAGCTGTAGTCTTGCAAATAGTGACCCTGCAAGATCCCATCTTTGTAAAATCTTACAGTGTGTGACTAAAATGTCACACTGACTTGAGACGTGAGACGGTGTCAGACTTGAGTCTTTAAGAGGTATTATTAAAGTCTTCTTGTGTATGGCAGGCTAAGTGGAATTGAACAGATGACAAGATAATTGTATCTAACATATTTAAACAGTTATATTCTCCTATTTTTGTCGTCAAGGTAGTGGTCCATTGCAGGACTCTCGCTGACAAACCAGTCAAGTTTCTCATTACTATTCCTGTCACCATGGCGATGGGACAGGTTAGAGATCTGGGCCGTGTTCAATGTCATACTTTGACTAAAGCATCATCACCACTCTCCCTCTGGAAGTGTTTTCTCTCTGTGCTTATGTCAACTACAGATGACAAGATCCTCCTTTCCTCCTCTCTCCCTCTTTCCCCTCCAGGTGTATATATTCAGTCATGTCTTTTGTTTTCATGCGTCCCTACATGAGGTCTGGGCTGTGCAGCTTCAACTTGACTGTGAGACAAGCTCCACTTCAAAATCAGTGGCCAAAGCAGAGACCCTTTGAAAAGTACTGATAACAGAGAAAGAGCCTCTACACCTACTGCATATATTCATTTTTCTGAGAAGCAAATCAACAAGACAATAAAATGAGATCTGTATTTTTGAGAGAGGTTTTTTAGTGGTGACAGGCAGGAAAATTGCAAGTTTCCTTCATCTGAGACTAAAACCAAGAAACAGGACAACACTTGTTACAAGTGACAAAATAATTGCAGCTGTACATGTTTTCTAGGAGCCCTGCTTCCAAATAAAGCCACGCTACGCATATTGAGTTATTTAAAGACAATAGTGCAGAGGAAGTGAATCAGCCCCACTTGTTTTTTTAAGAGTCCTACATCTCTTTGAAATTTTTATTATCCAATTTACAGCACAGTAATGCTGCTTCCATTGGGGTTAACACTGAAATAGTAGCACACTGATAATTTGCAGAGAGGCATGAAATTATTTGCAGCCCTGAAAAAATAAAATAGGGAAAACATTCTTTGTCCGCAGGGAGCTAAAATATGTGTAGGAATTTAATACCAAGAGCCATTTCAGATTCAGATTTAACCCCCCGAAACCTGGATCGACATGATTTCACGATTACATAAACCTTTGAACCCTGAACAAGTTGGTCAAATAAGGAAAAAGGCAATAAGTAACTTATTTGGAAATGTTCTACAAATTGCAAGACATTTAGAAATTTAAATTTAGATTTTTTATTTTTTCTTTTTTTTAAGCAAGGGGAAAATGTGTGGAGGTAAAAAGAACAAGCTAGGGAAAAACTATATATTTATCATAATTCAGATATTGTAATGATGCTTTTAAAGAACTTCTTTTCAGGTAACTTCCTTGTTTATTTGTATTTTACTTTTTTAATTCTTCTGGTAATTTTCTTCTTCATTGCTCAGGTTTCAAAGGGTTAAGAAACTGTAGCTTTTCTATGCCTGTAGTACAATATTAGTGCATGGTTAGAGATTTCACAAAGCTAACAGAAGGTAATAAGTCAAAGCTTTTGCAGAGCTGATGAAGTGTTTACAATCAGGACCTCCTTTGTGGCCGCTGATATTGACTGACAGTGCATAATAGCTTACACAACTTCCTAATCACACCTCGTGAAAGGTCGAAACAGAGGTGGTCCCAAATCCATTTGAGTGTTCGACAGACTGAAAGCAGGCTAAACAAGCTTAAGTATTTCTTTTTTACGGAACCAACAGATGCAAGTCGTAAGGCTTTTGTATTTTCTTTGATATTCTTGGCTGGCTCTCAGCTTGGTGCTGACTACCCACCCTCATCAGCTCAGTAGGAAACAATACGCTGTGAGCAATGACAACAGTGATGCAATCCACACTGCTGTCGTTCTCAGGGAGCACAATCACAGGGTGTGAACTCTTTCTGACTGACTTCTGTCTTTTCCCTCCCCGCATACACATTGGCATGTCTGCATGCCTCCTTTCTCTGCATCGATAACTGTATTGTTGGCTGCATGCAGGTCAGCAGCCGGGATGAAAAGGCTGTGAAATCCAATAAAACTGAATGTCTGAATGATAAGAAGGGTCAAGGTAATGTGAGGGGGAGAGATGTGCAGAGGGAGGGAACAAGAAGAGATGAGGGGGAAAGGAAATCATAAAGTTAAAAGTAAGATTGTCCATCCATGTGCTGAATGCTCACTGAGTGCAGCTATCACCTTCTGTACAGTATGATGAAGTTGTGTTTGAGTCAGGGACCATTTAAGGTTCACCAGTGCAGGCAGACTGCTAAGGTATAATGTGTGCCTGGCAGTATCAAGTTAATTATAGTATTGCTTCAAATGAGCCTTAAAAACAGAATAGAAAAATAATAATAACATATAACAGACAAAAGTGAAGTTTGAAAAAGCAACAATTTGGAGATTACTGTTGACAGAAAAACAAGGAGAAATGCTGCTGTGCCCTTTTCAAGATAAAAAAGGTTAGAGGATTAATAAATGACTTGTTTATTTTTCTTGTGGACAATAAAATTAATCATTTTTATTCACCCTGTGTCTTCATCGACTGAACTTATACAACTTTTTGAAAACAAAAGTCCAAAAAGTTGCACAAAACTATGAATTGTGAATTGTCACTTTTTACCTGAAGGCTAAATGCACTGAATGTTGAATTTAGGTTTTCTTGGTTTAAGCATGAGGAGCCCATTTCGAGCATGCACTGCAAAACTGAAATTATCTAGACATTACCTGAAGAGGTTATATGTGAGTATGCAAATGTCTGAATAAGTTGGATTGGAAATTCAACGGATTTTATCCGGCAAGCTCCCTAGTACAAAGTCTGAAATGTCCCATTGAGCATGTGTGTGAATAGAGCAGGTCATTGTCCTAAAACTTCACTGCAAGCAAGTGGGCGTGTGGATGATTCTATCATGCAGCTTGCACCAAACTAGAATAAAACAAACATCTGCATGTGAAGAACAAGTCATTTACACAAATGAAAATCGAGTTAATACCTTTATTGTCATTGTGCCAAAGCATAACAGAATTACAAACTGTGCCAACCCCAGCGGTGCATACTAGGTAGAAACAAATGAAAACTGAATTTAAATTAGGGCTCAAATGTAAATGATATTGAATAATGAACTTTAAAATCTAAAGTTGCGGGTACAAAAATACAAGCAATGTACAAATAAATCAATAAACTTAACGTCAAGGTCCTAAACCTAACAATTCTTTAACCTCAGCATTGTCAAAACCAACATGTTCTCATCCCAAGTCGTCACATATGGCAGCTTTTTCAGTGGACTTTTGTGTCTACATTTTACACTCTGGGTGTCCTTTGTGTCTGCTGTTGATGTCCCGCAATGCCACAATTAATGGGAATGTCAGCAAAAGCACATGGTTAGATTTAGGCATCAGAAGCATGGAGCTGGTGCAGGAAAAAAAAAATCTTCACGGTTTGACTCTACATTTATACAGGAAGCAAAGACCGGGGTCGTGATATCAAATGCCTTTTTACTAAAGACTGTGGCTCACTTTAATGTCATTTTGCCTCAAACTAGCTCTTACTGCTGAGAATCTGAAATTTAAATGCAAAATTTATAGTGTTTGCGCACACCGGAGCAAATCAAATTAGTGTTTTCAGTTATGGTGGGTGAGAAAAATTCAAACAAGCTTATCTCTCTCCTGATATAATTTCCAAAAGAGCAGATGCTGGATGACTATGCACTTTCCTCTTCACTTTGAAATACAATAAATAGCTGAGCAGAAGAGTAACTAGCAGGGAGCAGGGCCCAGGCGGACTGCATTCCTCCTCACAGATGGCTGTCTGATTCTGCTACATTGATGGAAGACAGGCTGTCATTTTGGGTTTTGTGTTTATCATCATTAGGTGAATTGACAAGGCCCAAGCATTGTTGTTTCCTCACTCTCTTCCCAAACACCAACAGAAATTGCTGACTTTTGGCAGACATGCTTCGTTGCCGTCCCCTCAATCTGCTTGTCGTGCAAGCGGATGCAGAAGAGATTCATTAGTAGCTGCGCTGCTAAAATGTCACACGAGTTCTAGAGGACGTATTGTGTCAATTATAAATTGCTTTATGAGTAACTCATTTGAAAAACTAAGCTTCTGTCGTCTTCTCTCACACGTGTACATAATTAAGTGCAAAAGAGTGAAAGGAGAACTTTGACACAGATTCCTCGTTAAACTCTTTAACTGTAAAACAGAAGCCTCCCCATCCATACCTCTCCTGAGGATTCTTTATCTCTGTGAAGGGGAGCGCTGTAATGTCAGCAGCTGAGATAAATACCATTATTATCAAAGACTCTCATTGCTCTGTTTTACTTCCCTGCGGCTCCAAAGCGTGCTTCCCCTGCCACCGTCAAGATTTGCCCCGTTGATGAACTTCATGTTTTTATTAGCATGTATTTATCAGATTTAAATTACAGTTTTTGGTTTATTTTAATCGAAAGTCTTAGGTGGCTGTTGGGGATTCTCAATGTCAGACAGCCTTCTATATGTGAAAAATGATGTAATTAGAAAGAGTGCAAAAACATTCAACTTTTTGAAAAACGGTTCAAATGTCTTTTTGTCAGGCTTAAACTTACAGTAGATGATGCCTTTTGAGAAGTTCTGATGTAAGAAAAACAATGAGAAAGTGAAATTTCTCTGGTTACTTACTGGGTCTTCAATCTTTACATAGGAACTAAACAAACTTTCCACTCAAACCCCTTAGGCCACTGCATATCACAAGCCAGTCGTTATATTGAAAATACTCAGCTTTGCAATGGAAGTTGTGGCATCAGCCTTCTGTCAGGGAGCAGTGATGACAGGTTTCAATATAAAGCCAGACAATTTATTAGTCAGTACTCTATGCTGCGGTTACTGCTTAAAATCTACACTATCAGTAACTATCAGCCACTATGTTAAAGAGAAGCTGATATTTTTTCAAACTGGACCCTATTTTCATAGCCTATATGAAGACAACTATTTTTTAAATAGGTCCAGAATTTAGAAAGAGCCTCAACCTGCAGTGGCGAAAACAAGTTGAAATGTAACCAGGGGGCATTTTCACACATGTAAATCCACTGAAAGTGCTTTTTTTTGCCACTGCCATGCTCAGATTGTTATCTCTTTTTTTAATTTTTTTCATCGTTAAAAGCAGCTATTTAGTCATGATGCTGAAAATCTTTTAGATAACACTAGTTTAGACTGTGTACTCCAATGCAAGAAACTTGTCTTGGCACTCCTCTCTTCATCTCTCACTACTGTTTCCACTGTTGCTTTTCCTGCAAAGCCACCTCATGTGAGATCTAGGAACAACACTTTTCCTTTAGCAAGAAAAAAAAGAAACAAAGAAAATGGAAAAAAATAGGTTCCAGGTTAAAAATACTGAGGTTTTCTTGTAGCTTGCCTATGTTTCAAATACTTTTTAAAAAATCTTACATTTCATTTAAATCAAATTACTGGCAACACCTTTTCTAATCACTGACTAATTCCACAGTCACTAATTGCACTTCTACTATTTCTTATTCCAACAATATTACTGGATTACTGCTTAAAAATGTCTCGTAATGAAATTGACAGCATAAAAATGAAAAGGGTAACTGCTGTCAACAACATAATTACAAGTAGCAAGAGAACACTAATAATTACTACTTGCTAAGATTTACTGATTTTGAGCAAAGCCAAACCTTACAACAAGGGACAGGAATTGCATATTGATATCAATGAACAAGTTAAAAAACAATAACCATCAATTCACGAATTCATACTTACTGTCTGTACAGAAACAGCTAGACTGCATGCCATTACAAACCACGTTATATTTCTTTATTACGCATTTCAAGTGATTTTAGCAATAAATGTGCCTTGATTGTTCATAATTGATGTGCTGATTAAGCGGCAGAAGACAATTAGCACGGTTAAAAAAATAGGGTTGCTAAGATGGCGAGTAGCAAAGATAGAAAGAAAAAAAATGTCTGCTGTTCTGTAATCTCTCCTCTGAGAGACAGCTGAATTATTCTGCTATACTTAGTCAGTTTCTTTTCATCTCCTTTATCTCTCCCTCTGCTGCCTCACTTGGTGTATTTCCTGTTTATCTCTCTTGTCTCTTTATTTTGCACATATTTTGCCTGACACATTTATTGTATTTCACATACTGCATTGTTTCTACTATCTACTTACATTCTTTTTGGTTGTAGTTGGCTGAAAGTCTTCTCTTTTCCATATCCTCCATCAGAGAGATAAAAGAGTCATTTTTTTTTTTCTTTTTGTACTCAGACTTTAATCTTCAGACACTAATAACTCCAAACAACAAAATACAGACTCCAGTCAGTTAAACACTTTGACTGATTCTTCCTCTTCATAGAATTAGAATTAATATTGTTTACTCCACATATTTAGTGCTTCCATATTTGCAAATTAAGCTCTCTCACCTGCAGAAGAGTACCAAACACTTGACATCACTCACTGAATACAATCTCATGAATTAAAAGATTAGTGTGTGTGTGTGTGTGTGTGTGTGTGTGTGTGCGTGTGTGTGTGTGTGTGTTTGTGTGTGTGTGTGTGTGTGTGTGTTCCCCTCCACAGGCATGCAAGATTGGCCATAAAAAAGGTGATGTGGGTCATAAATCACCTTAGTGTTCCCTCCAGGGTCTCTGCTTGTTTGTCTTGATTCAGAGATCAGAATTCTCAGTAAAAGATGCAGAAATAAAGATCATGTTTCAACATCACATACATACACACATGCAAAAAAGAAAAGATAAAAAATGCCTATACACAATGTATCCTCAAATGACAGTTCATACGATATCCAACAAATTAGCACCCCGTGAATAATGTTACATATTTAATGTGAAGTTATGTAGGTTAGGTTTAGGGAAGTAAAGTGACCTAAGTTAGGTTTACGGTGACAACTAGCCTGTTCTTATACGACTTCACCCATTCCTGTACGAATGTTGAGCCAAACCATGTTTTATTTCCATGTGTTTTGTTGCTGAAACCTAACCACATGCTTTCTTTTGACCACGGTAGAGTCCACTGACCAAGCAATGATATTTGAGAAATCAGGATGAGAAGGTGTTCTGTTGATATATTTCAAAATGACCCAGTTCAGTTGGTTTCACATGTTCTCTAGCACCAGTCTCTGTGTTAAAGACTCCTGTGTTGTGTTTTGTGACCCATTCACTACCTCATTATGCCTCCTTGTGTGGACCACTTTGTTCTTTACAGATGTCATCGCATTGGTCATGTGATTGCAGCCTTACTGACTACGTAAGTTGCAAACAAATTACAGGCTCATGATTCAATGAGATATATGACTTGTGGTAATAACACTACAGCATTGACAGACTTAATATAACACTCTTGAAACAATTCTTGTGCATGAAACATTTGCATAAAAACAGGTTTATAAATAGGTTTAGAGACAAATGCAAAATGCATCTTTGCTGAAAGACCAAAATGGCTTAATACTGAGAGTGGGTAGGTGACCCAGCATAAGTCGGAGTTATTGTTTGCTGAAAGTACAATCACCTGCGTGTCTCTCGGAATCCAACAGCCACACTCTCATGGGGTCACTAATGCACAGTTGGAGCTGCTTTCTGCTTTCCATTTCACATGAGGCAAGTGTTTACTCAGTGTTTACAACCCTTATTCACCTCTTTCTCTTCACTCTTTTTTCCTCCTAATCTCACTCTTTTCTCTTCATTTTTTCTTTGTGCCCTCTGTCACTCTGTCAGTCGTCTCACCAATAATGGAAGGGCTGTCATCCCTGGTTTACTGTGTGCGACAGGTGTGTGTGGTGAGTGTTTAGTGTCACCTATCATTGTCCCTGTCACTGCTGTCTCCAGCACTCTCAAAGCTCCATATCCAGGCGAGAAAAATTCATATCAACACTCAAAGATCTGTTTACGATTGGCTGCTTGTACCCCCACTGCTCAGCAATACACACATGCGCACAGGAAATAAATGGAACAAGATTTAGATGAATAACAAGCCATTATTTGCCAACTCAGCCCATGACTTTCTACTTCATAAACCTATCAACTAGAAGATTGAAACGATCCTGTAGACTCATTTCCATCGTCATCATCCTCTCAGACATCCAGTGTATTTGAGTGTGTTTTACAAAGTCTGCAGCAGTCATGTCGATGCTCTGGAGCCGTTGCCAGTGACAACCAATGACAGCTTGTAATGAAACTAGGAATATTAAGAATTTACTAAAACCATCATCATGGCTTGATTATTAACCTCCAACTCTGGGTAAGATTGTGTTGCTTTCATCTCCCCAAACTAATCTCCTTCAAATTGTATTTTTTCTCCCCTGCTCACATGATTGCATGAGTGCTAGATTCTGCTCTTCTTTCTCAAGCTCTGTTTTACTTCAGGTGACAATCATGCCTCTGGATTTGTTTAACAAGACAGTAAATTTGGGATCTCTTGGTGAATTATTTTTAATAGGTAACTCTCCATCTGTGCTTCCATCATTTAAGCTGTGTGCCACGCTGTCAACAGCAGAAACGTAAGCAGACGTGTGTGAGTACAAAAAGGATCTTGTGTTTTTACCAGCTGTGTAGTTTTTTGTCAGGATGACTGAATACCATTGTGTCTATGTAATTGTTTTCAGAAAGGCAGGGGTGTTGCGTATTTACTTTGATAGATTGTTATTGCAGACAGATAAATGTATTTATTTAATATCAGCATGGATGGAGGACACAATTTCAAAATCATAACATAGCCCTAAATAAATAAATACAATATATAATCAAGTTAAAGCTATGAGACTGTAATTGTTTCACTGGATTCAATTGCAAGATGTTGCAGCCCTTCTCTCTTGATGCCTCTCCTCAGCCTTTTTCAATTATTGGTTCCCCCAGAGGTATCAATTTTATGTCATTTCCTCCACCATCATAAAACACCAAATGAGAGTATATTTTTGGAAGAATGCTGTTCATCCCTCCAGCAGAAATCCAGAGACTTGAAGAGCATTAAAGCTGCTATGACAGCTGGAAGTGGCCCATCACTGTAATAAGACACTCTATGTTAGTTTTCCTTTAATTTGTCACCTGTATGTATAGTTTTCATTGCTTCTGTCACTGAAGAGCAAGGCATCTGAATGCACTGCTATGCTGATGACACTCAGTTCTACCTTTCAGTAAAACTCAGTGTAGCCTCCCATTTCATCGGCTTTTGTGATTAAATGGACTATTTGGATCTATTTCTTCATCCATAACATCTTTTGCAACAATGGCTTGCCATCGCCATATACACCAAACCAAGTGTAAAAACATATGGCGCTAATGGATTCTGCCCTCGAATTTAACAGTCATCGCCAAAGGTTTTTATATGCAGATCAAAAACAGAACTTGCATCAATTATCCTAAGTATGATTTTAACATCTTGTAAAGCAGTTAATTGCAAACAAAATGTTGCATTTAGTTCAAGAAGTGTACCCAAATGCAGCACAAAATGCAGACAAATGGTTGAAATGAAATGCAAACTTTAATGCTGATGTAAAATCTCTAAAAACAAGATGGTAACAAAACTCAAAGTACAAGAGAAATATGAATCAAAACTAAACTAAAACCAAGCAGGGAGTCATGAGGAACATGGGGAAGAACACAATGATGACTACAGACAAATTGAGAAGGAATACAGGGAACCACAGAGGTATGTATATATATATCTATAGATATAGATATATATATAGATATAGATATAGATAGATATAGATATATATATTTATACATGGGAAACTAATCAAAGAACAAGACACAGGTGGACACGGGTAAAAGAATGGAAACACCGGGATTGACTAATGAGGGTGTGGCATGGGACACAGAGGTGGAGCAAACACGACTGAAACAGAACAGGTGCAGGAAGACTCTGGGATCAGGGAGGGACAAATGAGACATATAAAAGACAGGTGAGACAGAAAACAGGAGCGAAACAGACACAGGCAGGAAGAACTAAGAACAAAGGAAAAACCATGAGGGAAAGTGAGGACGGGGGGATGCTCAGTCTCAAAACATTTTGCATTGTTTTCTACGGATTCTGAATTCAACAACATGTTTCCTCAAAATAGTGTCTTTACTAATTGTACATGGATTTTTTTGTTTTTATTTCACACTTGCTTTGGTAGTGTAGATTTAACTTTTCTCATGCAGATAAAGCCCTTTTAAAATTAATAGAATAAACCCAACACTATTAAAAAGCATGCACTGACATAACCACAAAAGAGTGTTTATCTAAATGCTTTGCTGCATTTGTTTTGGCTGAACGCAGCCCAGGTGAGTGGACTGTTGAACTAATGAGGGGCAGGTAAAACTGATGAGAGCAGGACAGATAAACAGTAAGGCAAGAAAATACACAAAGACAGGAAAGGTGGAATTAAATACATGTATTCTGGTAGCCTGCTTTATTTTTCATAATAAAAAAATGCTTTTTGAGCTTTTTATACAACATGAGTGATGTTATGGTATTATATTAACATTATTTGACTTTTAATACAGGCAAAAAAAAAACATTTATAAAACTATGTTATCAGTTTGCAGAGATCATTTATTTTGTGTAAATTATATTGGGGAAAAAAACCAAATTTCAATATAGGCTGTAAAACCACAGAATGCTGTAAAACACATCTCTGCACGGTTTGAAAGGCACTGAGGTATAAAATTGGCAGGTATGTGGGAGTTTTGATCAAATGGGATCTCCTGTAAGATGAAGCATCGAGGCCTGCCACTCCACTTAATCTAAAATGACAGCACCACCTTTCATCAATTCGTCACACGTGTACGCTCATCTGCACAGTGTACACACATTCAAAGCATTCACACACAAAAACAGCCATATACGCCCTCCTGCACAAGGTTATTACGGATGCCATTTCAATTTATGTTTGATTACAAACACTGTGTCTGTCACCTTCACCTTAAAAATACCATGTTGTTTTCCCTCCTCTTCATTATTTTACTTAGTATTGAAATACACCATCTGATACAGAGAAGAATTAACCTGTTGCTTATGACGTTGTAGTCATTGCAACAGGCAGCTGATGTTTAACAGAGCACATATTTAGACTTTAAACTCTCTCCACCGAGATTTTGTTTGGTATAACAGAGGGAGAGAGAGAGAGAGAGAGAGAGAGAGAGAGAGAGAGAGTAAAGGCAGGAGAGAAAAGAAAATGATATATAGCAAACGGCCCAGGCCAAACTCAGACCTGGGCACCCCTCATCCCTCCAGCTAAACTAAAGTCGGACCTGGTAATGAACATTTGCGCCAGTCCCACTCAGTTTTACCCAGACTTCAGTGCTCTCCACCATGCTGTAAACAGCTAACAGCAAGCAGAGAGACAAAGTTCAGTAGCCTGCTCAACTGTGAAATAGACTTCAAATTGCACGTAATTACTGCATAATGAGCTCAATGCGTTTATACAAGACCCCTACAATCATATTGAATTAATTAAAGTTTTAATTACCAAATCACCGTGGGGGATTTGTATGCTAAAAGGGATTGAGGAGTTTTGATCGTAGACTGTTTTAGGCCAATCTGAAACTTGTTTTCATTTCCATAAATCATTAGCATATTCAAACTACATAGGGTATTTAAGGCTGATACAAATGAGACGATCCTTATATCAGCACACTCCATGTCTCTATCACTTTGTACTGATTTAAGAGATTTAAGCCAATTTTTGATTTAATAAAGGTAATTACTGATTGTGGAAATCTCATTTCGTTGGAATTATAAGTCTCTGACTTTTTGGGGAAAAAAGTGTATTTGTATAAAACTGTTTTGAAAAAACGTGTAATTCATATTTTCTGTAGGTTAATTTTGACCTTTGTGGGTTGATAGTTCTAAAATATTCTCAAAAATCACTGTCTCACTTGGTTCTGCAACTTTTTTCTAACAAAAATGTTGCTACCCTTTTCAGATTTAAGATTTTCAGTGAGATAAGATGGAAGTTGCAGCTACTTGCAGTGCCCTGGTCTGCAACATCTTGAAATATGCCAAGTTACACCAATACGACTAGACAAAACACAACAACGTACTGTCTCAATAGCAAGTGTGAAAACTTTTTTGAAGAAGTTGGGTGCTTGAGATGAATACCCAGGGGCAATACATTCTCATCCCAAGTTGTCCTAAATATTGCCACTTGTCTGTGGACTTTCACATATACATATACGTGATAGGTATATTCCTGCTTCTGTTGTTGACGTTCTGGGATACCATGGCAGTTTATGCTTGTTGGATGCATTCAGTTTTTTTTTCAAAATAAAATTATAATGTTCATATTTATTTCCTTGTGCAACAAAAGCACATGGTTTGGCTCAACAATCGTACAGGAAGCAAACCACAGGCTCCCGGGTGAAAGTCCAAGGTTTGTTGGACCCATCCACATCCACTCCCACCCATCCTGTAGGGACTTTTCAGTTCCTATACATGACAAGACTGGTTCACAGAGATGTGGACTCAAGTGCATTACACAGGGGACAGGTTCAATACAAAATCAAAAATCTGTACTCTATGGTTTGGTATACAGGTAGGCAAAAAAGGCTGGGAAAAATGTGTCATCTAAAAACATGAGCGAGGATCTAAATAACAGGAAAACTAACACAAGGAAGAAAACTAGAATGCTAAACACAAAGCACCAAGGCAAACTGGCACAGAGAGCAGGATGCACACTGACTAAATAGGAGGGTGGGGTAATTGGGCACAGGTGAAACACATTAGGGTGGGGCAGACAATCACAGAAGTGGGAAAAAACAGGGCAGGAAGTGGGGAACTGAAACAAGAGGAGGGGTGAGTGAATGAAACAGGAAATAAAACTAAATAATGAAAACTAGAAAAAAAAAACATTATAGTAACTTGACCAGACATGTCAATATCAAACTGATGTTGTTCGGGCGGCGTTATAAAGTTATGATAATCGGTGGTATATCATACTGCCACAAAAGTTGCCTTTTTGTGTCAGTGTCTGATGTCCAAATTCACTGACCAAGCGAGGGTATTTGACAATTTAGCAGGCTGCCAGCAGGCTTATGCACATTTAAAATGTGATAAAATGTGTTCTTTTGTAAATATCACATATGCATGTAATGAAGAGGTAAACCTTTGCTTTTAACTAAAAGATAGTAACAGTACACGTTTGGTGAAAAGCTTTACATCCACAAGAGGTGACCCTCCTTTCAATCAACTCACATGCTAATATATATGAATCTGCTTCAATATGCGACTTTAAAGAAGCGCTTCATCATTGTCACAGAGTGACAGATCTGTTTTATATCTAGGTTATCTCTGGGGAGCCAAATCAGCCACCCCAGACCACGATCCATCAGCACATCCCGCCCACCTCATCACACAGCTCCTCTGAACACACTTAAATTATTCAACACGTTCAAACAATGACATGTCACCCAATGTAGTGCGGGTAATGGAATCCATTACTTAAGAGCACCCCAAGTTGTTGCTGTTTTCTCTTTCTCTTCTTATTGTTCCTGGGTATGTTGGCTCTCTGCTTGAAGCTTCTACTAGTAACCTTGTATCAGGACACTCTGTCTGTGAAGGTTGTGAAATTGCCTTTTCTTGTTTCAGGTTATTCGCCTCCCCCTCAGTCCCTGGTAGACTTTTGATTTAATGATGTTGCTGCCATGGAGGTTTAATGTGCAGCATGAAGCACAGCAATAAAAGGGGGGAAGTAAATTGAGAGGCGTATTTTGTTGTAAAGTGATGTCTACCTGTAAATGCTCCTTTGCATGTAATCAAATATTTTTCTTGTTTTCTTGTTTCTTTAGATCATATAAATATACTCACAGGGTTTTCTAGAACACACTAACACATCTGTTGAAAATATTCAGACAGAGAGCAGAAGTATTATCTATCAATTACAATAAAGAAAGTAATCTATGCCATATTCTTGGCTGGGGAGGCACAGTGACATGTGTTTTATAGCATAAAAATTCACTCTGAAAACAGTTATGTTAGTGGTCCATTTCTGATTTGTTCCTGGAACTTTCAATCCCATGTCACTGTCTTGCGAATGTTGTAGAGATGGCCCAGTTGTCAGCACTTGACCTAAGTATGAAACTTCAGACACATAAAATGAGGTTATCATACTGTATAGACAGGTTGGAAGATGTAAGCCCTGTCTCTGATTAACCCTTTGAAACCTGGATTGACACACTTTCACAGATATTTAAACCAAAACATTTGAACCCTGAGCAAATTTGGTTTGAATCCTTTTGAAAAAATTAGGGGAAAAAAAAAGGCAAAGAGCAACTTGCCAAAGAATTAACCACAAACCGAAAGAAATTACTTGATAAAGAAAGTTATATCTAAAAAGCTAGGGAAAAATGTCCAAAAAATGTTTGTTAATAATTATCATAGTCGTATTTTAAATTATGCTACCAGAATATTACTTTTTTAGCACTCTTTTTTTACTAGCAATTTTGTTGTTATTTTTTGTTTGTTTGTGTGTTTTTAACTTTCTGTTTTGTGTTTGTGTGCGTCTGTGTGTGTGTGTGTGAGGCATTGCCACGTGCTGTTGTTGCTTAAACATGAGCACATGCAGCGTCATCTCCCCATGTGCATATAAATATCGGAAATAGTAGACACAGAAGAATACTTAACTTGTAATATGTGACGAGTTGGGATGAGAACGTGCTGGTTGGTTAAACCAGACTCTTGTGGATAAGGTCATTAAATAGGCTCATGAGTTTACCAAACCTTAGACTGAGGGAGCAACACTTTGCCATGAACAAAGTCATAAATGTATGGTTGTATTTGTCATCATTTCTTGTTACTATTTGAGAAAGTTGTTGTAGTAAAAGTTTTAATTAGAGACTTGTAGTTTGGATACTTGTGTTTTGCTATTATCAGCAACTAATGAGGCCCCGAATGAATAAGAATTAAATGAAGAAGAGAAACAATAGCCTTTCTTCCCTAGACATGGGATCAGTTTTCGCTGCTTGTTTCTTGAAATTCAGACTTTAAAACACAAAAAAACCACACAGAAGTGTCATTCTGGAAATAAGTGGAGTGCAATAATTACTGCGTTGTCTTGAACTCTGGCTTCACCTCCTTATGGGAGCAGCTTTCATTAAAATATAAAATAAAGCAGAGGCGAGTTTCTCTTCTGACACGGTTGATGGTTTTCTTGAAAAGCATGACCATTGTTGAGGTCCCACCAGTGCATCGAAAAATTAATGAATGAACAAAATACATGACTACTTGTATAACCCAGACAACAAAAGAGCAACAGAGATTGAAATAACAATAAATAGAAAAAAATATTTATTCCATGATAAAATCACTAATCATTCTGTTGGTTATACTCAAGTTTTACAATAGGTTAGAAAAAGGGAAAAGAGAGAAACTTAAGAAAGTTAATAAAGTTGTATTATTTTATTTAACCATTTGAAACCTGGAGCCGCATCACTTTTCTTGTGTTGCATTCAGATACCTCTCACAAATATTTAAACCTCTTGATCCAGAGCAAGCTGGTTTGCTTTCTTTTGAAATTATAGGGAAAAGGTTAGGCTATGTTCTGCAAATTGCAAGAAATTAGTAGACATTAAAAAAAGTCCAATTTTTTTTTTACTTTTTTATCTTTGTTGTTTTCTAAACTTCTTTCCTCTTTTTTTTCAGGTAATATTTTTTTATTGGGGGGGTTCCCATGTTTATAAGAGAAATCAAGACATTTTGCTCAGATTTTGCCTACCTGTTCTAACAAAACTTTTCCTTATGGAAAATAGGTGTTAGAATATTTTCATTTCTTGACATTTTATGAGTTTATTTGCATAAATTGACTAACTATAAAGATTGGCGTTTTAGCTCAGTGCATGAGATGGGACACAGAAGTGAGGAAAGCAAACACACAGCTAAAGTCAAGAGGGCATGAAATTGAAAACAAACTTATAACTTATGGTTTGTAATTGTGTTATTGTGTGCTGGCACACAATAAATATGCTTTGCTCTATCAACATTGAAATTATCTGTTAATGTGCTAAATAGTGTCATGAATCCATCCAGTTGGTCTTCAAGCTTCCTTTTTTTGAATGATAAAAACAGCCTGCTGGTATAGAGAGCAGGCAGAGAGCATGCATGCTAGTTGGCTGTTAGTGTGGTGTGTCTGGGCCTTTAAAGAGCCTGTAGAAGGCAGAAGGGGGAAAAAAAAGCCCCACACCCGCCATTTTAAGTGAACTTTTTAAAGTGGAGAGTAAAGCAGAGTGAAATGGTATACTTCTTTGGTTAATTGTACAGTTTGACTTTTGACTTTTTCCTTTCTCTTAGAGCTGAGCTAATTAAAGCGAGATACTGAACTGGAACTGAAACTAAAGGGGTATTCTACTTGGATGTGACATTGCATCAAATGTGAGTTAATTTGCTACTGTATCGGTGCTTAAGTTGAATGGTGAGTCTTGGACTGTTTGAGGTTAAACTTACAGGGTCAATTAAGATAGAGAAAAAATAATTTGAAAGGGGACTTGTTCAATTGTCCGGATTATCTGGCAAAATTAAATCATGAACTCAAAAAGAAACATTGCTTGAATAAATGGGTTTCACCTGTTACATTAAAGGCTTTTCCCCTTTACCCCTTGAAACCTGGAGCTGCATCACTTTGCTTGAACTGCTTTTAGATGCCCTTCTCAAGTATTGAAACCATTGAACCCTGAGCAAAAATGATGGGATTTCTTTCAGAAACATGGAAAAAAAGGCAATGAGCAACTTGGTAAGTTATGTTCAACAAATTGCAAGAACTTACTAGATTTAGAAAAATACTCAAAAAAGATAAAGAAAATGTCTGGGGAAAAAAGGACAAAAAAGCTAGGAAAAATATATATTTATGATTTTTGGGGGAGATTTTCTTTGTACGTTTTACTAATTTCTTGCAAATTTTGAGGTCATTTCTTCTTTCGTTGCTCATTGCCTTCTTCCCATGTTTTTAAAATAAATCAAGCCAACTTGCTCATCTTTCAAAGGGTTAAATGACAATATGAAATTGAATATGAAATATCTGCTTTGATTATATAATGAGTGGCCGTAGGGGATCCATGTATTACCTAAGGTGGCACTCCCGTTTAGGCAATACATGCCACTTCTATATATATGTAATGTACACAAATCGGTTATGTGACAGAAATGTTCAGACTCACATTCTTTGTTGTGCTCTGCGGTCTGAAGACATGATGAATTCACATTTCGCTTTAGGTTCAATCGCTGCTGTGTTGAGGCATTAGCAATATGAAAGGTACTACTGTGATGATTTGCTTCTCTGTGTGTACTTAAAAGGCCCCATGTGAGCACTGAAGATGAAGCAAGTTTTAGACAGAACATCCATAAGAGAGAGTTATGTCTTTCCTGCAAGAAATCAATTACTTATGCTTCAGGCAAAATTGAATGTATCTCTGGGAGGTGTTGCAAGTCTTTCAGCTTAAACTCTGAGGTGATTAATTAAAGCAATCCAGCTGCTGGGGGCTGATTGGTGAGTGGTTTAACTGTCAACAAAACTTGCACATGTATTTGATATATTCAGAGACGTTTATGTGTGAAATCATTTTCTGCCTTCTGAGCTGATGTTCAGAATGAGAGGGAAACTACTTTTTCAAACATTTAAACAACCTCCTATTACACTCTCTGAGGCGCTGTAATTTAGGCATTGTAAAGTTGATCAGTCAGTTCTCCATGACTATGACTGCATTCCTCAAGGTATCATTCAGGAGGTGAGGGTGCCATTGCCGCCGCTGCGAGCCATATGGGCCCGTTACACTCGTAATGAGTACAGTAACATTCTTGGCACTGTGTCAAATTTAAAGTGCTGAATCCCGGAAAAGGATCTCCAATACCTGGAGTGTATATCGCTTAATGACACTGAGTTCTTTCACTGTGCAAAAGACAATGATGCTTTTGGTGTGACTGAATTGTGACCTTGATAGTGCTTTAGAGGGTGACACTGCTTGGATAAAATGATCACTTTGAAATGGTTAGTGGTTCTCCAAACGTTATGCCCTTAAGGTAAGGCGTGACCACAGGTTGTGTTAGACTGTCTTATTGTCCGTCATTTTGATGGACAGAGAAAAACCTTACCTCTGTAATAGTATTATTTATGTGACTGTGCATTAAGGATGCAATATCATTTGTGAGGTGCCAATTCCAATATAATTTGAACTGTTGAGTGTGTATTTTCGTTGGATATCATACGAACTGTTCTATGAGAATAGGTTGCCATAATATGTAGTAAGTTAAGCGACTAATGCAATGGCTAAAAACGCCTAGAGGACATAGGACAAAATCAGACAATAGCTAAATAGAATGCATATGCCGCCACTTGGGTAGAGTTGCGAATGCGTTATGGTAGGTTGTCCTCGGTGTTCATATCTGTCAAAATAATGGATGACCTTCATATTTTGCCAAAATTGTTAAAAAGTTTGATTCAGTGATGGAAAGTATTTGGTTAATGAGGAATAAAGTAATGTCTGCACACAAGTTTAATGAAGACAATGTTTCGATCCTACTTAGACCTTTGTCATGTCAAAATGTTTGAAAAGATTAAACCCCAACTATATTTATACATACTGTACACCAACAGGCTGAAGAGCTCTATGGTGGCAGGTGTGGTTAACCATCTTGACCACATTAACTTATAAATTACATAGGGAATACCGATAAGATGTATATAGAGAAAGATGCCAAGGCCATATTACAAAACATCAAACATATCTTAATTAATGTTTTTGAAAAAAGAAGAAATCATATCACAATTCTTTCTATAAAATTCACCTTTATATCAAAATACTTTATATTACAATTCACCATCATCTACATGTACAGTTATGCTCTCTCAAATATTTGGTCATTGCCAGCTCTGGTTGCAAAACTTTCCCACGTAGAGGAGTTAAAGTGTTTTATGGTCTTACACACAGATGCAGATTAAACATGTTGTAAGATAAATTGCCTTTTTACCTGCAAATGTTGTAAATCCAGAGTCATAAAGCAAAATGTCTGGCTTAATGATCATTCTCTCTTCCATTCTTCACCTATGATAACAGACTTTAGAGGGTGATCAGCAGATTGACATTTTAACTGAAAAACAATGAAAGGGAATAAAAAGGAGTTTGAGACTACTCTACTTGCTGTTGGTGTTGTTTGTGTAATTTATGTGTCTCTGCGGAGGTCTTCTGTCAGTCGTGCCACAGATGGCATAACAATTGAATTCTAATCTCTGGATTTAGCCTGTTGATGCCATCACAACATCACCTCCATCATAAATGGATGTTGCACATGTTGTCAGGTCATGTCTTGCTTTTCTTGATTACATACCTAAAGTAATTGTGTTTACATTCTTTCATTCACTTTGTGACATAAGGCTTGTTTGCAATAGAAATGTGTTTGCTGTGATCCCAAAACACAATTTCTTTCAAGCAATTTCAAAGGAGATGATTGATGAGCAGTCGATCACTATATGCTCAAAGCAATTTTGTTTGCTTGATTACAATAAATTGCTGTAAATGTGTCTTTTTCGTAACTGGAGCAGTAGAAAAAAAGTAGAAAATGAAACTGTCTTTAAATTGTGCCAACTGTACTACAAGTGATATTGAGCACTGGAAATAAGTAGAAGGAAACAATATCTATGCTGTTAACCTCCTGCAGAGCGATGGAGCCTTGGCACATCAGAAGTAGAAATCCATCTTAAATCACAAAGAAATCATACAATCCCTGTTCTTTTACTGGAATAGCTTTATCACATACAGCTTTTACCAAGGCCTGTCTTAAAGAAATATGACTATCACCAGATTAAAATAGCTAACAGCTTTGCACGCGTTTCAGGGACACTTATTAAAGCCAACGTTGTGATACCCAGAAAAGTTTAAAGAGAGCTTTGTCCAGGGAAAGCTATCTGCTTTCTCTTAAATTAGATTGCACCACTGCCAACTGCCCACTTGTTTATTTGTGTTTACCATAGCCTTTGGTGCCGTAGTGGATGCCAGGAACAGTAAACAGAACAGTTGAAGGATATCTGTTAATGAGCAGGCTACTTACCTAGATCTCTCTAAGTCATCAGCGTCTTTTTGTTATTCTCAGAGGGGGATTTGTGTTCAGTGCTCTGTACGCCTGTTTAGTTTTAGTCTAGACGGTGCCCTCTCTGTTTGCAGGAGTTAAGAACCTCTGTGGGTAAACAGGGAGTGTTAAAAGGGTAAACCAGGTGTGTGTGTGTGTGTGTGCGTGAGTGCGTTTTTGTCCGTCTGTCATCCTGGGGGTGGATCTATCAATGTTTATGTCCCAGGACAGATGCAAGCTCAGATGCAATATCTCACCTCCACTCCTGGGAACAACATAACATGGCTGAGACGAAGCTATTTGATGTGTTCATATACTTGTGTGTTTATGCCAGCAAAAGCATCAAGAGAGCAGCATAATGCGCAGGGAAAAAATCTAAGGAAACATTTTGATGCTTGATGTAATTATACGCAAACTGAAGGACAGTGAACTGGAATTATATTCTGCAACAAACAATGGGTGTGTGCCTGCATATGTCAAGAAAACAGCCTGAATTAAGTCTTTCTTAACAACTGTGGACAATAGGCATGTGTGCCCGACCACTGGCATTTAAAATTGCGGACCAATTTGTACCCGTCCATTCTTGTTTTGTTGATGCTTCAGTGTTTTAATCCTGCTACTAAGTGTTCAGTGGTTTTAATCGCAGTTGCTTCATTAACTGCTACAAACTCACAATCTAAGCCTTCCACTTAAGCTGCCTCAACAAGACACAACTGTAAACACAATGAGCCAGTGAGAATTCCTGCTGCATAATGCATGATTTAGCTCAGGTGGTAAGGCCAGGAGTCACAACGAAATCCACACGAGAGGTGTGAGTTGGCACGGTGCTGGCTGACGACAAGCTCAGTTTAATTGCCATTCTTGCTCCTGTACTGGCAACCATATTTCAGTCATTATAAGCCAATTTCCAGAGGATGAGTTTGAAATATTGCTAAAACAGAAATAGTAACACATTTTCATTCATCATTATCTAATGAGATTGGAATGAAAATCTTAGGTCTTAGATACTACTGTCAAACAAAACCTATACGTACAACCCATCCTTGTTACCATGACTCTGATAGTGCCTTCTGCTGAGGTGCACTGGCCAGAAGATGCAGTAGTGGAGTTATTTTCCACTGTTTGGAATGGAGTTGTTTGGCTGACCTTTGCATCAGAGCTGAGGTGGTAGAATAGTCCATGAAAGCAGTGAGGAGTGAAGGAGAAAGTAAAAAGACAGAGTGAGAACACCTAGATGCTTCGTCTCTCTACATGACTGAAACCTGAGTTTGGATTTAGTCCCGCAATGTTAATACAAGCAGACTGAAACTGTAACAACACAGGTTATAAACAATGGAATTAAAAAGGTTCAAAACATTCAAGGCTTTGTTAATATTGCATGTAGGAAAGCATTAACCATATTTAGACAACATACGTAGTTAGACACTGACACACACAGCAAAGATGTTCAATGCAAACAAAACATGGCTTCCACTGTGTTTTTCATATTCTCAAGTAAGTTTGAAGTCTGAATACTACTTTTTTTTTCTTATTCATTTTTAAAATTTTTTTACATAGGATTAAGGACAATTTTACCCAAACAGTTACTGTAACATAAACAATTACATTTTTGGTCCAGTCAGAAAGTTGAGTGTTATTATCGATTTTGTGTGTCCCACTTCCACTGCTTTAATTCCAAGACAAGGGATTCCGTAAATTACATTTATAAAATACTAAATTGTACTTCCAATGTCTTCGCATTTTAAAGCCATTTGATAAATTGATTTAAGACAGTTTAGTACTAATTAAGGCCTTATTTTTAGAGAAATGAATTCAGTGCCTTTAAATACCTTTCAGGGACTGCGGGAACCCTGAAGCCCTTATTACTTGCACTAACTCTCAACATGATCCCACAGAGTTTACACAGCGTGACTTGAAAGTAGGTGAGACAGTCCCTGACCCTGTCAGTGCTCCTCATGCAGGCTGGTGCTGCTTCTTTTCCATTGAGCGTGGGCTTTGACAAAATGGTTGTTCATCCAAAATCTCATTTTGTCACAGCCAAGGCTCTATGAGCTTGATAAAGCGGGAGATCACACAAGATAAAAGTAATTTAAGCAATATTTTTTATTTGAAACTTAAAACCATAAGATGGAAACTGAATCTGTAAGTCAGCGGTTTTTGTCATGTAGAATGTATATGTAGTGTTGTGAATGCAAAACAAGTAAGGAAACCAAACAAAAAGGGTAGTAAGTATTGCAAGAGAAACACAAAATAAGGAGCCAGTCAAAACAACCTCGGCCCAGTGTGCCCAGGTGGAAATGATTAAGTAAATGGCTCCACCTATCTCCACCTGCAGGCAGCCTGCAAAGTGAAAACAAGCGACAGCTTGACTCAGCACTGACAGGGCCAGGGGCCGCCATATAGATTTCCTTAGTTGTAGTGTCTCACCCTGCGTTGCATTGAATTTATCAAGAAAAATTGTTATGTAGCTGCATGCCTTTGGTGAACTAAGAATCCTACACCGGAAAAAGTTCTTGATGAATTTTTTTATAGGGGTCCATGTTTAACAACAGCAAAACAATATCAAGCATCCTCTTACAAATGTAGAAGCTCTTTACAAAATGAGTTTGTTTGTGTTATCATGAAACTTTGCTGCTTGAAAGGGTTTGATCAAAAACAGCCAAGTAACACAATAACACAAACAAATGACTGATGGAGGGAGTGTTCAACCAGCAGCTCAGGCATTCATCAAGAAAGATTGACTGTTTTTATTTGTTTTGCTTTGAAGACAGCAGAGATAGGCAGACTGTCTGTTTGTAAAGCACTCAGTGAATGGATAAATATGGCATGGATTTACTGCATGATTTGAGTAAGAGTTTGTAAATGGATGTTTTAATATAGTTTTGCTCTTTTTAAATGCAGGTGCCTAGGACTTCAATTCATCAAGAATTTTCTATATTTTTTGGATTTGTCAATTATTGAAGATAAAAACAAAGTTTTCTTCACAAATTCAATGTGACACTGGGTAAGTGATTAACAGACAGATAGTCATTCAGGAAGTGAACTTTAATAATCTAGGATCCTATGCCCTTTGCATCTAATGTACAGCCAAGCAACTAATACCAGCAGGATACCAGTTTAGGCCTAGCTTTTCTTAACAACGATACAGACTGCAGCGTTGAGATGATTAGTGGGGCTTAGTGTTCAGCAAAAGATGTTCTTTGGCTCAAATCCATTGCCCATCTGGATCTTTATCGGGTTCGGAATTAGCATGCTCTCCCTATGTTGGTGTCAGTTTCCTCCAGGTGCTCTTGCTTCCTCTCATAAGTGAAGTGAAAACTCTATAATAACTTGCCTGTAGGTGTGATTGGCATTGTGTTTGTCTCTGTGTTGGACTAGCAGCCAGACCAGGATGTACTGAGAGAGGCTCCAACCTGCCTGCTCAGAATAAGAATGGGTAAATGAGATTTTGAATGCAGGGCAATGCCAGTGCTATAGCTTACACTGAGCACATTGGTCACCAGTTGGGTACAAATGAACTGTTTCATATTAGAGAACTACTAGTCAGTTGCCATTATGCATGTCCTGGATATAATGTCAATCTCAGAGTTGCATCGTGTCTATTCTAGTGAACCCCTTACTGGCATGCATAAATCAAAACAACATTTTTGAACAATTTCCCATTTTAGCATTCTAGTGCTATCTTTAATTATACAGCTTTCTCTGACATGCAAGTCGTGAGTTCCATGTGGTTCATACTTCCACCCACTCATATCACCTGAAACCATATTTCTTTTTTTCCTATTAATCACACACCATGTCCTTAAAATTATGTACTGCTTGGTTTCCTAAAAAAAAGGTACACTGCCAAAAAGCAGGAAGTCACTTTATTTTGAATGTCAGAATGGCTGCTTTACACAGTACAGGCATTAAAAAAGCTTTTTGATTAAGGGTTTGGGCACTAATAGGCCAGAAATGACTGGTCTTTGTTGGCAGGTAGCATTTATGACCCTCAATCAAACCACTGTTTTATGCGCTAAGTCTGGCCTGAAAGCTTTTGACGCGTGAAAAGCACTTTCAAATTTATCAACGTAGAGTGGCTTTAGTCAGTGCTTGACTAATATCTGAATTGAATAGTACTGGGCTAAAAGGGTGAAAATAGAGGCTTACGCTGTTGTCTGTGGGGATGGTGATAATTTGTGTGTTTTTTTTTTTTTTAAATAAAACATACTGCAATTTGAGGATGGAAAATAATAATTTGTCTCATCAAACAAGACTTTGTGATAAAAAGGAAATTGATGGGAGTAGCTGCTGGCTTAAAAGCCCTCTAAGTGTTGCTATAATTCAATTATGGCCTTCATAATTCTTGGAATTAGTGGAAATGTTGTAAATATATATGAAGCTGTATTTTACCTAAAAAATATGTATAGATTAATACAGAAATAATCCCTCTTAATCACTATTTATGACCAACTAAAAATGTGTGGCGGAGCATTTTTTTAGCAGAGATTTTGCCCTCTGCCTGTATTTTCTTAATTTTTTCTTATTTTCAGTGATCCGGACATTTATGGGCATGTACCTCCAAAAAGCTCAGGTGAAGTCAGGGCTTTTTTAAAAAGGTAGCAACCAGGTCAACACATTCTCACGACCAACTCTTCTTTTCTTTCACTTTTGCTGATGCGTGTGTTTCCACTTACCATCAATCCTGCATAGCAAACCTTTAAATAATGTCCATTCTCCCACATGTTTAGGCAACTAATCTTAATTAAGCTTAAGTCAGATCCTTGCTAAAGCTTCATCATGTCAAAAATAGTATAGTATAGGGCATGAAAAAGTTTCTTTTGCTGTTTTGCTGCACATTCCTTCCAGTACAGCCATTTCCAAATGGCGTTCCTAATATTAGTAAAAAACTGCAGCATGATAATGATGTTAATGCCAAACTTCAGTACAACAGTGTAACAATTTATTGCCTTCAGAATCTTTTTAAAATAATGTCCAGCGCCTTCCCACAGCAGAGTTTTAACTAGTTCAGAGACATCTGTCAGGGCAATGTGTGAGTCCTTTGATTGGCCAATTGCATCTGACATCAGAAGGCTGAAAAGAAATCACTAATGAACTTGTCCTCACTTACCTCCCGCCTTTTAGTTTCTACGCAGTACATAACAAACTCTATCGGCTGTTGCTCAGAGACTAAGAGACCATTAAACACACTTATGCAAGCAAGGGCACCCACACTTCTTGGAAAACTTGCTCATGTACATACAGTACACTCTCTCTCTCTCTCTCTCTCCCTCACACACACACACACACACACACACACACACACACACACATTTGTGAAACCTCATATAAATGTAGGTTAATATGCACACAAACATGACTCAACATTAATAAGCAAATATATAACAACATAACACACACACATAACACAGAACACAGAACACTAAACACAGGGTAGACTTTTTGACAAGCGAGAGACAATTAATTTAAAACTCCAGAATTTACAGGGACATGAAGAAACATCTACAGTGGAGAAATAAAAAGGCAAGATAAATCAAATAAGTGTGTTGCTGTTGTGTTGATGGGGCTGTGAGTTCACTGTGATCTTGAGCTCCGTTAATCAAGTGATTAGATAACTGCTCAGCCTCTCAGCCTTCAGCCTTTTTTATTTTATTTTATTTTTATTGATTACTCTGGGAAGTTGAAACATAAGAGTAGGATTCCCCCCTACATTATAGCATTTTATATCATATTGTAGATGGAGTAAAAAATTACTTGAGGTCTCATTTTCACAATTAAAGCTGAACACAGAAGCTTCATTGCTGCAGTGGGATTGTCCCTTGTAAATAGCGATCAATTGTGCCACGGTCATTAATCAAGGATTGGCTCATTAAAAAACTGTGTATGGCTTTATGTTACAGCATGTGTCCCACTTCCATATTCTTTAGGGTTTTAGTCTACTTACCAAAGAATATGTAATTGCTATGTATTACATAATTAATGAAATTTTGCTCCATCCTTGCTTGAGGAGATATCAATCCCTCGGAACACTGCTGTTATACGTCACACAACAGAATAAAAGGTAGAGCATGCAGACGGCAATGAAAAACTGAAAGTCACGTCATCTTTTTTAGGTTTTCATACTTGTGAAAGGCATCTGAAAGCAGCACGAAAAAAAGTGACTTTGCTCAAGAATTAATAAGGAATTATTTATCTTTTGCACCAGTTGTAACAATTAATCAAAAGTATCACTGTTTTCACTATGAGCTTTATCGACAAAGTGTGTTTTAAACGCTTGTACTCTTCAGTTTCTATCGGTTTTATTAGAACAAAAACGGTAAAAAGGGTTTAATTCCTTGTTTATAAGGTATAGAGCAACAATCTATAAACCATCTGCTGTCAGAAAATAAATATTTTGAACACTAAAATAAAACAGTTTTGCTCACTTGCCTTCAGCTGGTGTTATTCTTTTATAGCTCAGACAGAATTACAATGTCCTCCATGTGCACTTACATCTCCTACATCCAGCCACTCTCCTTAATGAGCAACAGATAACATTCAACATGTTTCAGGTTACATTAAATCAACACCCTGCCAGCAGGAACATGAAGAATAGCAGGAATGGATACGGGGTCATGCTGAGATTAAGATTGTTGAACCTATTTACTTTTTTTTATAATCCTGGAGAGTGTTGTGTTGAATTCCATGTTTTTCGTTAAATTTTCTCTTTGTCCTCAGCATTTACTCGCATAAAGGGTTGTTTTTTATCTTGCTTTCCTTACATTTTTGTCGAAGCAGAATGAATCAATATTGTCATTGTTTTGTATGTATTTAGATTTGGTACCCTGAAGTTGTACTAAATTGAAACCACCAAGTATACTATGATTATATTGAACGTTGAACATTTATTGTGTAAATTCCTACTATCTTGGCCAGTGTTTGGATTTAGCAGGCACAAAATTTCGACATCAGTTCTTGTGTGTATTTTATTTCCCTGTGTGTCATACTTTGTCATACATATACACATATATCAGCCTGTATTCATATATATGTACATCTCCCCATTCATACTGATTATATTTATACTGTGTAACACTCCTGCGCAAATTCCCATGCAATATTTTACCACGTGCTGTCAAATAAAATGTATATAATTATATACATTTTAACAGTAAAAATACAACACATCATGTGCACATTACAGTTATCCTTGGCAACTATCAATCATGGACATATGGTATTTGCATAACTGAGAGGTATATAAAGTGTAGGCTATATAGATTTTAAATGTATTTTTATTCAGTCTAATTTGTATTTCTGTCATATTTTTATCCTTAATTAGCACTCAATAACCCACCACCCACCCATCTCCCCCCTTTTCCCTTACTTGAGCTGCTGTAACGTGTTACATTGTGGGATTAATGAAGTCTTATCTTTTCTTCTTTTCTCTTATCTTATTTGGTGTATAGAAAATTTTATATTTGGTTCACGTAGAATGCAAGCCTATCAGGTGCTGTGCTTTAAGAGAAGTGAATATGCTCTGCAGCTTGTTTTCTCTCTGAGGAAAGTGGTAGCGTGGCACTGACAGGGCTTGGACACGTGTTGGAATAACATGAGAGCTTGTTGTTACCCCCAGTAATTCTGGCTCAGCTTTAATAGGTAAGGTTCGAGGGAATTGAAACCAGCATGAGCTGCATGCCAACCTTGGCAAAAACAGTCTCTGCAGGCTTGCACCTTGCTGTGTTTTTGCCCCTTGAAGAGTCCTGGGAATAAATTAGCCATTGAAACAGCTTATCAGAAGGTAAATGCACAAAGATAAACCCTTCACAATAGTCTATTAATATATGCAAAACTTTTTTCACTTGGTGCACAGAATATGTGCATTTTCCCCCCATTGCACTCTTTGTCGCTTTCTACATTTGTGTTCTATGAATGACAGTTTTAATGGATCTGATCATTTTTCTGAGCCATACACTATAACATACTCAAGACTTCAGCCATTCTGGTCTCTATTCCATCCTTTGGCTGTTTAGCAATGAATACAAATTGTACACCCACAATGTGTAATAAGAGCTGTCCTATCCCTCTTTATGACCATATCCTTTGATCTTGCTGTTATTATGCCATTAAGAGTGTGTCTGAGGTACTGAAATACGTGTTTAAGCACTCATCAGTCCCAAAGCGACAGTGTCCTTAATTCACTCCTGGCCTTTTGCTTTTTTCCTACAGCTGCCATGTATTAAATTAAGCAGATAATCAATTGTGTCAGCTTTAAGGGAGCTTTTGAAGAGAAAAATTATGTGTTGATCAAGTATAAATTGTGCTGAACTCTCCAGTCTTTTAGCTATAAGACTTACTGTACATTTTACATTACAGCATCCAGCATTGGTTAGTTGTGCTAATTAAAGGTAAGAGGTCAAAGATGTATTTTGTAACTTTTAATAAATAACTTATTTTTGTCATATTTGCTGCAACTGTCACTATATCCTGACAGCAGTGCATAACACTGATGTCGGTGGTTCTCTATGGTTGGAGAAGGAAAACAGAACAGGTGAAATATAATTTTTCCCAGAACCAAAATTATGCTGAAGACCTTTCTTGACCTTTACAACCTCTCCCTCTGTATCACATTAAATTAGTTGCCTATTGTGGTGTGCAGTATCACCTTGCCTTGACCCATAAAGGAAGTGATGTCATATTAATTAAAGCCACCCTTATCACTAATATTAATTTTTCAGTGCTATTAGACAGCCAATGTATTATTGATGTGGCCAGACTCAGGTGCTGCAAAGGATTTAATTCCTATGTGATTGACAAAATGGAAACAGAGTTTCTTACACCTGCAGCTCACACATCCTCACGTCAAATTAAAAAACACTTTTTATTTCCAACTCAGGTCCACCCAGCTTAAGTCCCTGCTGGTCCATAGCATTTAATTACACTCAATTACTGAGTACTGAAGCATGTAAGCATATGCTGTGGCCCATCTATCCCTGACCTTGACTTATTCACTCTCACTGCTGACCCGGCTGTCTGTCTCTGTCACAGTGTTGTAACTCAGGTTGTAGTTCACATTGTGTTGCCTATCTACAGTGTGGACAGCAAACAGTACTCAGCAAATGTTGGAACAGTAAAACAAGATGCAAACTACACAACGTATCCTCATACAACTATTTGTAATTTATGCACATGGTTTTTATGATGTCTTACACTTAATGTAGGTAACGTGACGACCTGATGTGATGTGATGTGATTCGATGTGTAACTTAAAACAATTCAGTTTAAACTTAGTTTCACACTGGACACAAACCTCAGGCTCCTGGGTCAAAGTCCTGTGTTTCTTTAACCCATTTATCCACTCTGACCACCTCCCTATGAATACTTTGTAGCTCTTTATATTACATCACCTGACTTCGCCTTTTGCTTCTATCACATGAGAAAGGGCAGCTTGCAGCACAAAGGTCACATGATCACATCCTTCTGGCTCATGATTGTGTCGCACATGAATTATGGTGCATTATTTGTATATATAAATGAGAACCATGATAAATATTATACCTGCTCAACATCAGCTCTTTGAGGCTGTGCCATACGTGTAGCCTCAAAGAGCTGCTAGCATGGCTGCGATTTCTAATGTTGCATTCACATTGAATCAATTAGATTAGAGATGGAGAAACACCTTATGGATGGCACAGGAAATAAAAACGAAAAGTCCAACGGTATGGCAAGATGGTAAAACAAAACATACATGACGATTTGTTGCAATGTTGATGCTGCATTATCTAAAAATTCTGGATTAAAGAATCTAGAATTCTAATAATGTCCTGTAATTGTCTAGATTGAACATGGTGTCTCTTTTCAGTCTTTTAAAACTTAACCTTCATGCCACAGCAGGAGCATCATCTTTTACTACCATCAATTTATTTATTTATTTTTTGTCTCTGTAAAAGTGTTAACACAAAATAAGGGACGTTCTGCCGTTTTGTGCAACTAAGTATGTGTTTGTCCACTTAGCCTTTCTGGCCAGTAATTTTGTTTTTGCTGCTAGCAAGCAGCCTGCAGGAGTTGGCTGTTCCCCGGCCAAAGCAGCAGTGCAGGATCTGACTCCCATGGCCACGGGGCAAAACTGAATAAACAGGACAATTACAGATGGATGATAAATTAAAAGAAAGAACAACTTCAAGGATGTTAGTAAGGCGTCTGGCCACCACAAATCGCCAGAAAACCTTCAGTGCTCATTGGCATGGATTGGCTGTTCTCAGGGTTTAAAAAAAAAAAAAAAAAAGTTAGAAGTTACAAGAAAAAAATAAAAAACAACAAAAAAACACATCAAGAAAAGACAAAGAACGTGATATCTGATTTTTTTCTTTTTCCTGTAACATAATATTTAATAATCCAGCTAATTTTCAGATCTTTTCCTTGTCCCCTTTCACTATTATTTTTGCAGCACATTTCATGCCAAATTGCTCATAATGTTTTCGTTTCCCATGTTTTTGAAAGAAATTAAACATATTTTCTCATGTTTTAGAGGTTTAAATGCTTGTCAAAGTGTCTGAATGCAGCACAGGAACAATGATGTTGATCCAGGTGTTACAGGGTTAAAGCATATTCAGACCATATGCAGCTTATTTAAAAACTAAGTACATTATTCAGCAGCACCACGATCCTGCTCACTCAGAAACATTAACACAAAATCTCCAATTTTATAGGAATTATGTTCCAGTTGTTACAGACAATTATTCGTTGATCCTATTATACTAAAGCTTCATACCAATTCGTACAATTTAAACTGATGTTACACATTAAGAGCTCTCACAAACTGACAGCTGTCTTTTGTCCACAGAGTCATGGGTTTGTAAAAATTAAGGGCATGCAGAGGTTTTATTCTGAGTTGGGGGTTGAAAGAAATGACTGACAGCAAATGAAAGCTTAAGATAGTTCTGAATAACGAACTAATATCCAACCAGGATTTTGATTCTGACTTGCAATAAACCTCAGCTGATTAATGTTCTGTGATATGGGCTTTGAAACTAAATCATTTGGGAAATGAGACAGCATGTGTGGCTCTAATGAGGGAGGAGACAGAGAGAAACTCAGGGTTTGTTGAAGAAAACTTGCTAGTGAGCAGGTTAGGTTCACAAGGTTAACAGCGTTTTGCCCCATCTCAGGGTTAAAAATCATTTATTTCAGCAGGGCCCTGTACTGTGGGCTGAATGTGTGTGCATGCATATTAGTTTTGTATATGTGCACCACATTTCCTGTGATGCATCTTCAGCAAACATTAATCATGGCCCACACACTGAATTATTCACATTGCAGTGCCTATGGATGCACAGCTGGCCTGCTCTGCTTTTATTGTTTCAACTCTGTTTTCAAAGACAGAGAGACCACAGGCAAACTGTAACACAGAGTTCATCTGTCACTTACCAGAGCTGACCGCTCTGAAGTCAGTCAACTATCTCTCTCTGTGCAGCTCCAGCCTGCTCCTCCTGTTACCCTGCATATCTCAGGTTTGATGTGTCAAATTTATGCCCAAAACTGAGGCTTCTTTTACTTTTTGAACTCAGGATGTTTGCTCCAATATGGTCCCATATGCATGAAGGATAAGAACAAAGCTAAATTTGCATGAATGCAGCAGAATGAACCTGAAACTCATTTTCATTCTCTTTGCCCATAAAATATAACTTCTGCCCATTGTGGGATTGACTGATTGGCTAAGAGACTATTATATTATTTATTGGTCTGTAAATAATCCCTGAAAAAAGACATTTAGAGAGAGAGAGTAGAAGATATACATTTCAGAGTGTTTAGATTATGAGTGTGAGACCTAGGAAACAGAGTCCAGAGAGAATGGGAGACAGTTTGAAGAGGCAAATACCCACAGTTGGTAGCAGGAGGTGGGAGGATAAACAACAAAGAGAATCTTGTCTTGGCAGCTATGGGAGAGAGCAAAAGTAAAAAATACAGAGAAATAGAGGCTAGGATCCAGCTGAGTGTTTAAGCAGGGAAGATAGAGAGGAAGGAGAGGGAGAATAAATATGCGACTCCCTGTACTGCTCTGTCTTGCTGCGCCATCTCCTCTGTGTTGTGTGGGTGTGAGCAGAGGCAGAGGGGGGAGAGGGAGAGGTTGCCTGTATTGTGCGGCTGGGGGGCGGTCAGGGGAAATTTGTGTCACTGTGAGATGAGCCCATGTGCCTACTGGCAAATAATGGCATCATTTTCACAGATAATACTGAGTATCATGTGGATCTTCATATGTAGCGATATACAGTATATGTTTGTAATGGTGTGTGGTTTCAAAAAGAGTGTGTTTTTGGTTATTTGCACATGCCTTTGAAATTTCTAACAACTGTGTCATTGCGACAAATACTGGAACTCTTATACTCATATTGATAACTTTTTTGCACTTTAGACAAAAACAAGTGAAACCAAAAGTTTTTTTTTAACTGACCATTGGAAAAAAAGGGACCTTCACAGTCAAATTGTACACTAAAATATTAACAGCTAAACTGTACACTACAATATTAATCCTGTGTGCTGTCCCTGTAAAAGTAAAGAATACATTAAATTATTTAAATTAAACTGCAAGGGTTTCCTTAAACTTGATTTCAAATGATTTAAATAATCTTTATCTTTGCACTTGTTGTCTGCAGTTTTGCTATTTTTTCATTATTTTTATTAAAAATAAATGAAAATAATGTAATTGATTTTACCCTTAATATCTTAGTTCTTTACTCTTTTATTGTGAATCTGTATCCTTTATCATGTTTTTTTTAATTGATTGTTTCTTAGTTCTTTACTCTTTTATTGTGAATCTGTATCCTTTATCATGTTTTTTTTAATTGATTGTTTTTTATTGCACTGTGAAGCACTTTATTGTTTATTTTAATGTTTTTTTTTAAATATACTATACAAATAAAGTTGCCAAGCCTTGCCTAAAGTATGTTTCTGAAAACATCTTAGGTCCCTTACGGGATTCTTTATCCACAAATGACCATTTGTGTATCAATTACTCAACCTGTATTAAGCTGAATTCATGATGGGGAATGTGTGAGCCATGCATTTTTCTTGCATGCATCCAGTGAATGGAGGATCCAAAAATGGACAAAATTCTTAATGAACTAAAATCACAAGTATTTGAAAATAGCAATAGTAAATCAAAACATCTGTATACAAACTCTCACAAAACTCACATAATATATAACACAAGTTTCATTTATCAAGTCATTATCCACTGTGTGACTTTGGTGTTTTAATTAAAGAGTTAGACCGATTCAACAAAGTCACACAGTAATGCAAACTAATTAACCGATCAAGGACCAGCAGCTTCCATGTTCAATGAGGCAAAATTGGTGTTTTGTTGCCGATCATCTGTCTTTGGAAACAGCAAAGCTATGTTTTACTTTATTTTTAGTTTATTTCCCTGCTGGGCAGGACTGTCTGAGCATAGGCCTGGATAATTTGACTGGAGACTTGGATTATACTGCAAAAGTTTCTGTCAGAGTTTGTAAACAGATGCTTTTCTATAGTTTTATTGTTTTTAATGTGGACCCCCATTTTTTTTTTGCTTTTTTTTCCCACCAGAAGCATGCAAGAAAAGCAACATTGCCCTAACCCTAACCCCCTAACCCAATCTAAATGTACACTTATGCCTATTAATAAAGTCACCAGTTTGAAGTACTATCACTGTTGATCTTTGATTCTAATTTTTTGATAGTTAAACAACAACATATAAGATTAAACTTTTTTTTAAATCAGTACTCATCGCACAAAGTTGGATGATTTAGGATCAAAGCTGTGTGTCTGCTTACTTTTTTTTAGGAATCACAGTTGAGTTGCTGACCGTAAGCACTTTATTTTGATGCAAATTTCAACAAACTAACTCTTTCTTCACAAAATACACCCTTCTTTTTGAAAGCACAAACACGTACACAATTATTCATATATTCAGGCTTTCATATCTCTCACCCACATGCAAAGACTGTTGCACACAAACTACCACCCTTGCAATTATGTGCTCTGTCATGCATTACGACCCAGCTCTCCAGAGGAAAGGGAGACAACATAAACTATATGGATTAGGTCAAATAAAGTTATTTATTGTATGGATTGGTCGCAGATAACCAAGAAACTACAAAGAAAAAGGGCTGCAGTTTAAATAAAATAAATAAATACAACTAAAAGTTGAAACCTGGTTTTAAGAAAGTCTGCCTGACTATAAAAGACACATAATAAATAAATAAATCCTCAATTTTGTGACCTGCCCTAGTCAAACATGTCCTGAACCAAAAATATCTGAGGCAGCGCCACTGTTCTTTATGTCTTTAAACACGCAGTATGATGGTATGTATGTGTACCTTCACTGAAAAACTAAACCTGACCTAGTCCCAAGATAGCAAAACAAGTGTTTCCATTTCACATTTAAACATTTAAATGAGATGAGAACTCAAGTGACATATTTGATAACTTGACAAAATCAAAAAAGACTCAAAAATGACTTTACTTTTGAAAATACTTGGACTTTACTTTTGAAAGTACTTGATACCTTCCCCAAAGACCAAAGATGCGAGCACCAGTGATGATACCAGACGGTAATTTTCTTTGTGTACATACACTACACAGAAGGCAAGAAAAGGGTAGAACAAAGAACAAAATCAATACATAAATAACCTAAAATAGATAAATAAAAATAAAAATAAATAAATAAAAACTGCCAACTTCACTGACATCTGAAGGTTAGGCAATGTAACCATTTAGTATGAAACAAGGACTCAGTCGTATGGAAACACACCAAACAGCTGATCAGGGGTAATACACATGAACAAAGGCAGCCAAAGAACAAAAAGTCAAAGTCCATAAATTCAAAATTAGGGAATCAAACATGATCAAACAAAGGCTGGAGAGCATGGACACACTGTGGCACCAATGGTGACTGAAGAAGCGAAACACTGGGCTTTAAATACACAATGGCTGATTACTAAATGCACACAGGTGAGTGAAACAAGACGCAGGTAAAACATATGAGGTAATCAACTAAGGAGGGAAACCTCAGGAAGCAGAAGTAGCACTAAACACAATAAGAAGACATTTCAAAATAAAATAGAAATTGGACACTAACACATGAACAACAACAACAACAACAACTTGACAGAATATCACAGATAAGGCATATATAAGCATAGTTAGCAAGTTATGCCTATCTAACGTAAGATTAACATTTAAGTAACTTTTTGTCAATCTTGTTTTTAACAAATAAAAATATATATATATATATATTTTAATAGCGGTATGAATTTTTTTTTTACAATGTTATACATTGTTACTCTGCTGTTTGACCCTTTGAAACCTAAATGGACATCACTTTTCTAAGTGAGTATAAATATATACAAAATAATTTGAAGTAAACCTTTGAACCCTGAGCAACTTAGAAATGTCCTGCAAATTGTAAGAAATTAGTAGATTTAGAAAATTATTTTGACAATACTATAATTATGCTGTGTTAATTAATTGCGCTGCAGAATAAAAACTAACAAGCATAAAAGCATGTTAACAACTATAATGTGTTGACAACTAATTATCATTTAGGGCATGGCTAAAAAAAAAAAAAAGTCCACCAAAATAATATATTCATAAATATCATAATTCTGAATTTGTCATTTTACAGAATAAAAAAAAAATTCTCTCATTTTGTTGTTGTTGTTGTTGTTTTTTTTGTTTGTTTAGTTTTTGCTAATTTTCAGGTATTTATCTTGTACATTATACTAATTGCTTGCTAATTTCTTGGTTTTGTTTTTTCTTAAGATATTCATTGCCTTCCATGTTTTTGAAAGAAATAAAGCCCAGATTTGACATCATATTTGGTGAAGAGTACCTTATGACTTATTTACAACTTGAAAACTTAAGTCCTGAAGTTAAAGACTTGGAACATGAATCGGGACTTGCCTGTCTTGACTTGACATACATGAAAGAAAAAAACTTAAAATGGGGCTAATAAACTTTTTTGTTGCATTACTGCACATCACCATGCCTCAGAGGTTTCAGGATGCTGAGATGAGCTTGACATTCATAAGAGAACAGTAACACGATGGGAAGAAATAATCTCTAATGCAGGCAGATTAATTTATTTTCTGTCTAAAGTGATTTATGACATAATGGTAGTTCATGAAAGCTTTTGCAATCTGTATTCCCAAAACTTTAGAGCAAATACCTATTTCCTAAAACTAAAAAACAAAGATGAATATCAAGAACTTAATGCCCTTCAACACAAAAACTACGTCAGCAATCCCTCCTGAAATATTTTTAAATTAATTGCTCACAGGAAGGTGAGTGTGCTAAAAAAGGAAAACTAATGCCTCCGAGCCTAAAGTAGAAAGAAAATCGAAGTTGACTTTCCAAAAACGAAAAGTGCTGAGAAGGAGCCGGGGAAGGCATGCAAATTTGGTTCTCTTTTTCTTTTGGGGCTGGTAGCTCTCATTACTACCTATTAACCCCAGTCTACATTAAACAACCTCCCTCATTATTTGGGGCCACTGCCTTAATTAAGTTGTAGCTTGTGAGATATTACCAAATGCTAACACAGGTCTAACTTCACTGTAAGCAGTCTCTATTTGAAGTAATATCATTATTATGGATGAGTGCTTTTTAAGCAGCATCACAAATGCATTCCTCTGAAAGACTGTATAATGTGCTGTCATTTACTTTGTGATGGATACACTTCTTTGCTGATATTACAAATGCTTATCATACTGCAAAAAGTGTCAGCAACAGCGGGGTCATGTTTTCTTTTAAGTGGGGTTTTATGGTAATTTTTATTGGTTGTGTGTGGGTGGATTCCTCACCTATAACAGTGTGCACAATGTCGCTGTCATTCTAACATTTAATAGGCTATCTCAGAATCTCGTCGCTCATTCTCACCATGTGCGTGGGTTTAAATATGTTTACGTCTGTATTAATATGTGGGAGAAAATGCCATAACTGTATGGGAGAACATACAGCCTAGCATGTGTGTGTTTGTGTGGATGCATAGCCATTTGTGCTGGTACTGCTTTTCAGTGTCACCCCAGTTTGTGACTGAGGATTAATGAGGTGTGTTTATCTGTTTGCACTCTGCAAACTACAACCTTGGGTTTCCCTAATCAGGGTGCAGGTGTGTTTGCAGTCCAGGGGTGGAATGCAGAGGAGGTTGGGTCAGTATGCCACAATGTATCTATAAATGAACGTATTCTCTTTTTCTCCCATTGATCTGTTGTTGTTTTTTTTTTTTTTGGTGGTGCCAAATGTTATCGACAGGTCTCGATGAGTGCTGACACTGAGAAGCATTATCTAAAATCAGCTATAAAAGTGACTAAGAAGGCTGGGCTGATTAAAAATAATGAGCTATGTCCATGTCTCATGCCACTAATATTATAAATTTTCAGTGCTTGAAAATATTGTGCCGCTGACCTTCATAGCAGACATTTGAACTTGCATCAGTAGAAAGCACACAGCTGTAATTAAAAACATTGACGATGTCGCTGCTTCATGTCTAAAGATGCAATCAAGGCAACGTAAACATTTCTGCTCTCCTGCTATGTAAAGTACAATGGAAACCCACTCAAAATCGTTATAAACTCGAGGACATTCCATCTACTTTAATGTCATGAAGAAGCAGCTGTCTGACGTCTATAACAATGGAAGCACGCACAGCACATGGAGAACAATAAACTAAAGAAAAGTAGTGCATGTAAATTGATGTTTGTTACGGTAAAAACTCTCTGAAAGATCTGCAGGAGATTAAACTGCTAAAGGTTCAGTTGTGCGTAAACCTCCCAAAAAACATCAGCTCAGGGTAGAGTACCTGGAAAGCATAGAGATTAGAAATTGGAAATTTCAAGGGTGAAATTCCAACTTCTGACTTTGTCTGGAACTCGATATTTGCAATGTTGCATCCATTCAAAGTCAGCGGTTGGAATTTCCCAGTTAAAATTTCTGACTTCCAACTTCCAAGCATTCCAGGTGTGCAACACTAAATGTAAAGAAAAACACATGACAGATAATGATGAACTGGTGTTTCTGTGACTAGTTCATGGACAATTGCACTATCAGAGGGGCTGCCTCCTTACACATATGAGCGAAATGGAGAAAAAACTATGCATAAGGTAAAAGATGCGGTTATACATTTTATTTTACAGCATTTTTATACTTGGAAATGTATCAAAACATGTCATTCACTCGCCTATCTGCTAATAGCTAGGCTAATAAATTTTAGTACTTCAGTACTAAAATGTGTTGTTCTGAACTGTGATGTTCTATATATTTTGTGGCCTCTGTGGATGCTGCCATTGTTGTGTGTCATCAAACTGCTGAAGTCGTAGTACGTGGATTTGCCCCGAGTTCACAAGTAGGAATTTTGACTTTGAGTGGCGTTCCATTGTACTTTTTCTTGTAGGAGGTCTGAATATCTCAACTTCTGAGTTATCTGAAACACAGCATAAGCCATGACATTAACTCAGGAGGCACAACAAAGGAACCTTGAAGTGAAACACTTAAATGTAATGTAAATGTATGTGTCATTATTTTTTACACCTGTGATTTTCATGACTTGAGGAGTCAAAATTGTCAAAGAAAAGTTTATGTTGTCTTTAATAATAAAGATCTTGGTGGATGAGTTGTTCAAAGGCATGTCCTCCTTAGCTTTCATTAAACTTTAACTTATTGGTTTGCTTTGCTTAAAGCTGAATAATACACCCACAACCAACTCATTTCCACACTCAAGGTGGCAGTGATGTAAGGCATTAACTTGCGAGATTTTGTTGCCATCATAGTATAGCTCGTGTGCTTTGATATGGGTCTTTTTCACAGTATTTGACTTATCATGGTAGGCAGAGCACAGGTGTCACTCATCACATTAATGATTTCAGGGCCCTGAAACTGAAGGTGCTACCTGGCTTTAACTTTCATTAATTTACTTATTTACACCTGTGTGTTTGTACTTGTACGTGTTCATGTTTGACAGTGTTGAGCACAAACAAAGCGTAACTTGTCATCTACTCGAGAAACACTAAGCCTAGTAAACACAAACAGAAAGAGGTATTGTGACAAGCTTTGTATGCACTACCAACAAAAGGTGATTTAGTATTTGTTAATTATAGCTAAGCATCAGCAGAGGTGTTATCAGATGTGACCTGGGCATGTGTGTGGTATTCATTTTGATGGCTTGGCGTATTCACAAAACAGCACTTTGCAACAATTAACCTGGATGACCTAGAGCCTGGTCCTTCAGTTATTTATGTCTCTTTAATAGGACTCTGTCTAATATCTGGTATCTTTCATCTGCTATCTTTTCCTCTGTTAACAATAGGTCTGAATGAAAGGGAAGTTAATTGAACAGTGTTAATGTTTTAATTAAATAAATGACTTTTAAAACTTTATGTAAAAATGGTGCGCTCCATTTCAATTAAATACAGTTAATTGATAGAGGTTAAAAGTACACATGTGCCTGGGAGTTCAAGTCACCCATGTGCTTTCACTCCATATGCAGTTGATAAATTGCAGTCTCTTGTCATCACAAAATTCAAATTTCAAAAAATCATTTCTGGTAAGTGCACAACAGTAGTATTTGATTTGAAGCAATACTACGCTGTTGAAATTCATGCACGACGCGCGTCGTGGAAGTGTAGTAAAGGAAGCATCCAAAATGACAAAACAGCATTCTTTAGAAAGTCAACAGTTAATGACATTATATAAGAAGACTAAAAGATGAATCCAACTTTTTTTTGTGTGTGGTCTTTTTTTTTGTCATCCTGCCGAGATTATAATCTATAACGATGTAATCTACATCTGGATAGAAATCTTTTCATTAATTGACTGTAACCTCTTAATGGTCAAAGGAGGGCCAGAGCCTATCCCAGCTGTCATTGGGTGAGAGGAGGGATACACACTGGACAGGATGCCAGACTATCGCAGGGCAAACACATAGAGACAGACATCCATTCAAGATCACATTCACACCTACGGGAAATTCAGAGTCTCCAATTAACCTGACCTGCATGTCTTTGGACGGTGGGAGGAAACTGGAGAACTTCGAGAAACCATGGCAACTTGACATGGGGAGAGCATTCAAAATCTACACAAAGGGGCGGATAGGCATAGGAATCTGAGTAGCAAAATAAATCTTTGCCCAATAATATTTCCTATTATCACCTTCCTGTAGCCTAACCTACAGAGTTCAGTACTGCACTGGACACAAGGGTATTACGCACTAGACTTGCTGTCTCTATTTTAAAAAGACTTGGCACTAGTTAAGAATCAACAGAATTTTAAAAGCAGTGTTATTTTATGTTTTATGTATTTATATATATGTGTACTTATATGAGGTTAGTCACATATGCTCTTATGTAAGTATAAAATCAGTTGCCATGTCCATTAGTCCTTTTTAAAAACAATACAGCTATAAAGCTAACAAGTATATTCTGCCAGCGATGACTGGAAGTAGAAATTGTAATTGTAGCATTGTGGCTGAAACATGGCCAATAGGCTGGTGTCAATGGATGAAATAGAGGGGCAATACAGGCATTTTTATTACACTTGAATAAAAACAGTTATTGACTAAATAACATGTTCCAAACATAATAAACATGGCCAGTGTCCTTGAAGGGCAAATAAAAAAAAAATCTAATAAAAAGGAATTCTAAATGCCATTTAACACATCTTCTGTGATTATATTATAACTGTTCTTTCCTGGCCTGCTTGAGTTGAAACGCACAGAGATTCTGAGTGTGAACTCCCATGTGATGCCGTAAGGAGGATGCTGAATCACTGTTAATTACCACAGAATGAAATAACATAAATGAAAAATATACATGCCCCAAAGGCTCACTGAAGGATAAGATTAAAAGAGAAGAGTTGCTATAAATTAGTAATTTGTTATATAATTGGAGGATCATGTGGAGGTTTACAACAGAATAAATTCAGTTCATGTGGAGGTTTAGTGAAGATATGATTCATATATTTGGGCATTTCCTTTAACTGTTTTATTTAGTATTCTGTTCTTTCATGGTTATTACCTGATATTTCTCTCCTTTTTATGTTACCTGACCCTATCCAAATATGACTAAGAGAGAGTTGAGAAGTGCAGATGAGCTCACTGAGAACTGATCTGGAGGTGGGTCAGCATTATTTTATGCAACTTAACAACTTCTTCTCTAATTAATGTAATATATCAACCATGGCTAATTAGTGGGCTTACTGTAGTTGTGGTAGTAGCAGTAGCACTGCAGCTGTGGTTTGATGAAGACTTGTGGGTCCCTGAGTGTTTAAAGTCAAAGGATCTAAGTTTGAAATGACTGTTTCCCAATGTGTAATATGCACAATAATGATCAAGGAGATTACTGAGATCTGTGCAAAACAACCATATTATAAAATAACCTAGGGCATGTATTAGAGTTCTGATCAGTGTGTTTTATTGTTTAATATATAAAAGAAAATGAAAATGTGGGTGTTCTGTACAGCATAAGTACCATTTATGCCCACAGCAGTTACTTATTCAGCCCACTGGCATATTGGGTTCACACCAGGACACTCCACTGGTGGATAAAGCCATGACTGGAACAAGAGAATAGAGGTGAGGCTGAAGAGTTTGGTTAAAGCAAGAGCTTAAGTCTCCACCACTGTGTTTGTATAAGTGAGAACAAAGGCTCAAGGGAGTACAAATATTATGAGTACTAGGAGGACATGAGAAGTGGTGGTATGCAGTAAAAAGTGCTCGTATGGGAAAAAATTAAATGTGCTGTTATACAGCACAGCTGCTTTGTCCTGACGCACTTTGAGTGCTAGTAGATTAATCCAAATTTCTCATCCAAATCTACCAAATGAATTCAGTAAATGTGTGTCCTGCAGAAGTTGTTGCATACAGTATTGCCAGCAAGCCTGTGTCCTTGAAATTACATTTATATATCACACATTTTTATGGCAAATATGTTTAATAAGTGTTGCCTGGATTATGTATAGTGGCAACATTTCTTGAGTGTATAGGGAGTACAATGTTGATGTTTGGGGTTATGGACTGGACTTGTATGTGCATTGGATCACATCACCTGTGATCTCTTGTCCTCATTTGGGGACTTGGGCAAGATCCTGTGTGTGAACTGTAGTGTGACTGTACATTTGTATGGCCATGTGACCTGGGTCGGGTCGGTTGTCCAAGACAAATTTCTAAGAATTTATCTTATCTTATCTTATCTTATGTATTGCATACAAGTTATCAGGGTGTATGGTGGGCATACCAACTGCAGAATGTTGACACAGGAGAATGGGGTTTGCATTGCAGTCCCATTTGCTTTAAATTTAGGCAACAAAAGGTTAGGGAAAGACCATGGTTTTGGTTAAATGCTAAAAAGTGTCCTGTGTCAGGCTTTAGGCCACTTTTACATCAATATTAAACTGCAAAACCATATCAAAGTGCTTTTGTTCTTGTAACAACAGGCAGGAGTCTGGACGTGAACCCAGGGGCTCTGGTGTCACAATCATGCACTTTGTATATCCACCATAAAGCTGTTCTAATGCACTGTTCATACATATACCTACAAAAAGTAATGCACCAATTTGTCTATATCCTACGTAATAGGGAAGGCTACAGTTATGTGACCAGTGCAGTACCTGGAGTAAAGAGGAAAGCAGTCTTCATAAGGACACAGGTTCAGGTGAAAGATGGGTCACTAAACACGGGACTGTCTCACAGGCGACCGGTGTGTGTAAATATGCAAAAGCCAGTGATTTTTTAAATTTAATTCTGGGAACATTTTAGTAATATACAAATATAAGTCTGGCAGACAAGGTTGAACTGGTGGCATAATGTTTCAGTTAAAAAATATTTGTTGCTGCAAATGAAAGTATTTTGATTTATTTCCAAGAAAACAGGCATGTTTCCTAAGGCTGGAGACCTCGTATATCATTGTCTGTTTGGAACATTGCTTGTGCACATCCTCAGATATTTACGCGATGCATCTGCAAGATACAATATGCACATGGTTAGCAGAAGGAGAGAAATATAATTGCCACTGCTGACGTGCTTGATTCATACCACCTGACATGATCTCAGAATTACCATACAATAACCTCATCCATTGTTGTCATGTTCATTGTTTACATGATGAAAATACAGTCTAAGTTCTCTGGTGTGCCCTCTAGTCTCCAGTAACATGCATAATACACGGGCAGTCATACAAAAACTGTTCACGATGCAGAACACCTACAAAATGCACCATTGCAAGACATGGTGTGGATAGACAATTTTCAAATATCAGGAAATATTGAAGTCATTTTTCTGCATTTGAAAAAAAAAATCTCATCAGTAGAATGTCAAAGTTGGAAATGTGTTTCAAATCTGTGAAAAGCACTTAATGTCACAGATGAAGCTATCATGAGATCACATATTCATCTAAGTAATTCCACTGTGTAACCTCTCAGCTTAAATGCAGCTTTCATATAATCCAAAAAGACCTAACAGTTTGAATCTCTGCTCAGCTTTGTTAAATTGCAGTTGTATCACTTTAATGTGGTTTGAGGCCATTCCAGTTGCAATTAAGGTGAAATTCAACGGATAAGTCTACTCACTTTAAAAACCGACCCTTTCAACATTATACTGACACTGCAAAAAATGGTGCATTGTTAAACATATTCAAATTATGTTCCCTGAGGCAAGTGGCACTGCACAAACTGTTTAGGTTAGAGACTGGGATGAGATGATTCCTGAACTCCTGGCGCTATGTTCTGAGCTCGTTCCACTGAGAGCCATGTGAAAAGGGGAGGGGGTTGTTTTGCTGTCCCACATCAACTGGCCTACTTGATGGGGATATAAAGGAGGAGAAAAAGAAGGAAGAGGAGGGATGAAAATCGCACTGGGATTCAAACTGAATAGATGGAGGATTGGTGCTAACTCCTAAGAAATATCTCCTCTGTGTTGTCTCGTGTTGAATTGAGAGATTCATACAAAATCAAGCACAGATGTGAAAGAAACAAAACAAAAATACTGTAACAGCAAAACTGCTATTTAATTTTCATACATTGTCCATTCGTCATTTATTCCAACTAGACCCAAGCCAATTTATTAAGCCAAACCTTAATGCCCGAACACACCTAAAAGAAACGTGCAGATGGAGATGGAACATTGTGTGCTCTAAAACTTAGTACCTATGAGATGATAATAACTGTGTGTGAATTAATTTTTATGAGGGGTAAATGTGGGCTGGTTCACACTGGTTAGAACTAGTTCGTATCTTGTTTTGGATCTCTCCCCATCTCTCTGCCTCATGTGTCGCTGAGCTCAAAGCCTGTTCAGCCGAGAATATGAAAAAAAAAAACCCAGAACCCCCCCAAAACCTAATTAGATACTGACAGTATGAGGGTTGGTTTTTAAGAAAGTAAAAATAAAATGTAATCCATTGTTAGGGAATCATGAGAGCATATGTCAGTGTGTACTGGTGACTGTGTGAGTGTTTGTGGTAAAAATATGAAGAGCGAGAACAGAAACAGAGTGTCCCTTTCTTCCCACGATCACATCCAAAGCATGATTGTTTCATAAGGCAGGTGTTACACATCCAGCCTCTGTTCATTAAAACAATTTGCTGAATGACCAGAAAAACAGAAAGACCTGTATGATGTAATGCAACGCAATAGCCTGCAATACACTAAATTACTAGTTTTTGTTGGAACTGAAAGTTTGTCCTGACACAATGCTTTGACAAATTTTTAAAGCTGTGCCTTGTAGTCTGTTTGTATTTGAAGTCCTGTCCTCACTGTTTACAACCTCTATATAGTAGAGGAAAAGAATTTCAGTAATTGTAGGAAACTTAAGCCACACTGCAAGCCACAAAACACTCACAGTGTCACTAATTTAATGAAGACGTTTTAATGTTGGAGCATATATGAACAATACATGTGCAAAAGGTAAAAACATTAATGAGTTGTGACGCCAACGTAGTGCTAGTTATTCAAAATTGTTTCTGGTCAGTTTATAACAACATAAAGAACAATGGGCAAACGAAGGGCAGTCAGATTGTGGACACACAGTCCTGGTTAAATAGCATGATGTCACATCTGTAAGTTGTACAGTATTGTGTGCAGGATAAATGTCAGTCCCTTCTGCTCTCTTCATTCACTCTGGCTTTGTGCATTCAATTTCATGAGGCAGCTGACAGCCAATTATCCGCTCAGTGGTGCAGACAATACATTGGACTTCAGCCTAGGAGTGGTAAAAACGAGAAACCAACAATCTTGTGGTCACAAACCCGCTTTCCTCTAATCTTGCAGCCAGGATGTTAAACACCAGAATCAGATTTCAATGCCCGGTCCAGCTTTTATTGAAAGAATACTCTACACAGTGGGAAAATTGTCCTGTTAAAATTGGTTCTTGCGCTGTTTTGTGAAGAACGTGCATTGTTTGGCTTTTGTGTTTAAGCAGATGGTCCAGCCTCATTTAAAGTTGCTGGAAATGACGGACTCCACAGGAATCTGAAAAGGCCTCTCTGGAAGTCAACTCCACAGTCTTTTGCATGGTCAGCTCCAAGCTGTTGGCAGCACAACATGAGTTTCGATAGCCCTCCTTTCTCCTGGACGTGGGGGGTTTGTTATTGGAGGCCAACCACAGTGGTGTCCGGTGGTAGAAAGTTTGACAGCCATGTGTCAGTAGGAACACTCACTGGCAAACAGAGTAAAGTGGGCAAGCACACACACCGGTGCTTACAGTGAAGTGGTAAACCAGGGAGAGAGCAGGCATTAAGAAATAGCTTTCAGCCTGTCATGGCATCAGCTACCCCCTGCAGAATGAGGGGTGATTTTCAGCCGATTTTTTTGTAGAGTACCTCTGGCGTCCATTGAGCCAGAGGCTTGTCAGACAAAAATGAGCAGCAGCACAAAGTGCACGCCAAAACATCTTAAGCCAGTAGAGTCCGACCATTTCCAACACTGCTTGTTTGCTACCCATTTCTTTCTTTGTCCTGCCGAGGGACATGAAGAGAACTTTCAGGCTGCAAGTGCTCAAGCGACAAAAAGGGGATAATGTGTGTTTGTGTTGAGTTGAGCACAGCAGGCAGGCGGGCAGGAGAGGAAGGCAAGGCAACACACCGGCATGTTTTCTGTGACGCTGAAAATGTTTCTGCAGGATTTTCTCCTCAGACACACAGCCTTAATTGACCAGGGGCAAAGTAAAATATGGCGCTTTTCTTAAAGAAGGCAACTGGGCAAGCGATCAAGCAGCAGTTGGGGTTTCACACACTTGACCCCATGCAGTGGGTCTTGTACCGTCATGTGCCTGTTGTGTTGTTATGCCAAATCTTTGTCTGCACTAATCACAGCAAGCATTTCTTGAAATGGTACTATTCGTTAACTACCCCATTCCTTGGGTGATTATTTTAAGTGTTCGCAGTGGAAACCTATTACACTAATCACATCTGTGCAGGTCAAACTGATCACTATACGACGATTATTGTAGCCTTTTTTTTTCTTCATTTCTCATTTCAATTTTTTCATTTTTCATTTCAGTATTTATAACATGGACATAAAGAAATGAGGGGCATTATTGTGACTGGGCATTATCAGTCCACTTGAAGGGGACGGCTTCAGTTACAGCTACTTTTCTTGTGCACATTTGTCTTCTGTCTCCATCAGCAGCCATGATCTGTTTCTGGTTGTTTGAGAATGTGAAAATATGCAAAACAAACACTTTAAGTGGACTAAATTAGCAAACTATTTATACAGCATTTGTATAGAAATAATTATAGGGAAGTTATCTGGAGAAACCAAAATTGTTTATATTTATTTATATTTATTTCTGCTGTAAATTTGGGCATTTTAACATATGGGGATTTACTTGCTTCTGGAGGTAGCCTCAAGTGGCCATGAGAGGAACTGCAGTTTTTGGTACTTTCACGAGGACTTCATTTTTCAGCCCCTTAGGTGCAGCTTGTTCTGTCCCGGTTTTCGCTGTTTTTATAAGTAGAATACACAGTGCTTTTGGTCATTTAGAGGTTCTGAGAAGGTTCGTTATTTATCTTTGTGGAATACAAGAGGAAGTGAACACCAAAAGTATCAGAAATTTTAGATAAATAGTGTTTCAAATCAAATAAGAACAAACTCGCATATGCCAGAATCTGAATTAAATTAATCAAATCAAATCTTTATATTTGCCATTTAGGGCTCATGCCATTAAAGCCTACTTGTAGCATTAGGCTACTAAAAAGTCTATTGTAAATAGCAAAACCAGGCATCCAAGGTGTGTCAAGGAATAACATTTAATAATAATAATAACTGTGGAAGTGTTTGCAGTCAGATTTGTCTGCCCTAGTAAACTTATTCTGACATTTGTTTTCCTTGCCACTCGACTGCGTAGCTTTTCTTCAACATTCCTCATCTTTCATCCCTGTGGCTGCTACTGCATAGCTCACAGCAGTGCATGTGAGAGAAGCTTTGGCACATGAATATGACAGACAACAAAGATGCTCCAAACATTATGGGGAGTGAATATCACATCGTATTTGAATGGATACCAAGGCACACAATAATACCAGTGTCTAAACTCTGATTATAAATTGATTCCAAGCTAATTGTGGAATATAAAGGAAAATCTCCCTCCATATTTTACCCGTAGCTGAAAATTTTCCTCCCATCTGTCTGCGTTGTTCTAGCCTGATGCATCCCAGTGCGCTCCCTCAGCTCTCTTTCTGTAAATGGATGCTAACTGCGCCGGCTTGGAGACTCCAGCATTTATCCATGGCAATTCCACAGGCTAGATTATGAATTAGTTTGGGCGCTCAGAGGGAAAACAACATAATTAGGGAACTCCGTCACCACATTGTGCTCACTGTAATAAGAAATTTGTTCCTTTCTGCATCCCTCTGAGACACACATAATCTGTGTGCACAATTTGAGGAGCCAAAGAGCAGGGGGGAGAGTGTAAGGGCAGCTCTTAAACTGCATGAGAAAGTAATAATTTGAAAATATGTTTATTCAGCTAAATTCCTTGGCATTTTTGGAATCCAGGAGGGCCAAAAACTGTTTGGTAAATGATTAGGGGCTTGAGTTGAATTGAGAAAACAAACATACTACTTTTCTGAGATTTGGGCCTCATCAGGGTTTTATTTCTATGGTTTTGTAATGCATCCTGTTGCTTTAGTATTATTATTCTTAAATTTTGAACATTAAATCGTGAGATCAATGCATTTCCTTTGCTAAAATTCGGTTGACCTCCTCCAAACAGTTGAATACCTCCATATGTGCGATTCAGAAGTCCACTTTATCCTTGATCCTGCCCAAATACATTACATGCAGATATTATCCTTTGTTATTATATTATTAACAATATAAATGCAAAGCCCATTAAATGACTAAAATGGCCAGTCCGATAGGTTGTAATATGGACATCACAGGGTGCTGAAATGAGATCTGTTTTTAGTGATTTTCCAGCAGCTGCACTTGAGTGTGTGAGTTTTATTTTGCGCCTCCAGCAGATATTTGGTGTGTCCGCTGACATGAAGGGCTTTAGACACACACACACAGGACAGAAAGATGGTGTGTCTTCATTCAGGGCAGACAGGTGAGCTGGACATCAGGTTAGCAGTAAACCATTAATGTAATAATTAATGTTCAGTGTGAGATACAGTTGGTCGGAAATGCCAGACCAGTGAAGTTATTTTAGCAGCGTTAAGAGAAATTGTCTTGCATGTTTGCGTCATCCAGTCGGCTATTCAGGACAGATGTTGGCCATAAAGGATCATTGGCTGATTGATCGGAGCTCTCTCACAGCACAGGACCCAGCTAATTGTGCATACTGAAACTATAGGTCAACCGTTAGCATCAGATTTTTGGTTCTTGGGTCAAAGTGAGCGTCGCCCTAGGCAGTCCCTATAGGAAGATCCATTGCATCTTTATTCAGGGGTTTTCAATTTATAATCCTTGCTCATCCCCGGCTCTGGCTGCTTAAAGTAGAGATTGCAAGTTGACCACCAGGAGATTTTTATATTATCAAATAGCTGCCATGCTAAATGCATATAGGGGAAATGCTGGTTGACTGTAGTGGATTAAGGGCAAATGAGAAACAATCTTATGGACGTGCAATGCAAAATCTGTAAAGTAAATCTAATGATATAAATTCATTTTAAAAAATAAGTTAATAAATAAATTAACAGACAAACAAATATCCAGGGCCCCCAAATGCAAAGTGCCAAAGAAACTAGCCACTGCCCTCAACTGATTATACTGGAATCCCCCCCCATTCCTCCCACTGCCCCCTCATCAGTCTCATGAAGTGAACATAATTACACACTGTCTGGATTATGGTCATTATAATCATCAGTGATGCTGAATACATTAATTTGCGTTACTCACATCTCTGCATTTCTCAGGCCTCAGAGCATCGATGTGGATGCCTCATCTCACTGGGGCTGATGGATTGTTGATGTAGACCCTAAGGCCTAGTGGCAGGTCAGACTTATCCATCGGCATCTCTGAAGCCTGTGTAGCCCCTCCAGAGCAGCCAAGCAACAACCATCATTCATGACTGAAGCAGTCAGAGGGGATACCAGGGTCTCGTATACAGCATTCAGTCACACTCCGTAATCACTCATGTCACCCCATAATGCACTGGGAGTACCTACAGTGATGGATGGTCATCATCTCCTTTACCCCCTCATTTTGTTTGGTTCTTGTTTCGTTCTCTCTTTTATCCTGGTACTCTCGTTCTCTCAGTCTCTCATTTACTCAGCATTGCTTCATTAATCTCTTTCTCTATTTCTCCTCACACTATCTCTCAGGCTCGACTTCAGTGTTTTTTGACCTACCAGATGCTGAATGCACACTACATGGTAATGGCACTGAAAGCTCTGACTATTGCAACCACCGATATTGACAGCTTATGATATCTGATGTAAATTTCAATTTAACAAGCAATTTCCCACAGGTACAACGCTGTAGTACAAAAGGTTTCACTTCAGAAGGAGCAATTATATATGTTATTCATGTGGTTACCTTCGTATTGAATTCCCATGCACAATACCTCTGCTCGAGGATATGTGTTTATATTTTAAGATGAAACATATGGGTTTTCTTTATGTGACAGAGACGGATGAAAAGAATTAAGTTCAATCACTATGCATTTAATTTTGCTTGTCCCATGTGCCCTTTCTACATAAACACTGGACCCTGAACACAGTGAATGCAATCCATATAATAGACAGAAGTGCTGGATCAGTGCTTTCCGACCATGTAAACAGCGAGCACAGTTTAAAAGGCACCAAAATAAGGTCAGTGTGTAGTGACTGTTGTTCAATGTAGCTTGGCTTGGATTCAACAGTCTTCAGTAAGTAGTGAAGAAGATAGCTAATGTTACACTTTGTATTAGTTTCAGACCATTAAACACTTTGGATTCAATCCAAAACTATTTGTCACGGTAAAGACAGTTACACGTGTTAATTTCACCACTGCCTGAAGCTGTTCATCTACTGAAGTTGGCCAACCTACGTTGATAGAAAACCTAGTATCACTAAGAATTCCATCCAAATTGGACGATACAACACCTCACTGCACTGCAAGGGAGTTATTGCCCAAAGCAAGGGAGTTCAAGTATCCTGGGGTCTTGTTCATGAGTGAGAGTAAAATGGAGTGTGAGATGAAAAGGCAGTTTAATACGGTGTCTGCAGTGATGCAGGGGCTGTGCCGGACTGTAGTAGTGGAGAGGGAGCTGAGCCAGAGGGCAAAGCTTTTGATTTACTGGTCCATCAATGTCCCAACCCTCACTTATGGTTATGGGCTTTGGGTAGTCACCGAATGAATGAGATCGCAGATACAAGCAGTCGAAACGTGTTTCCACCATAGGGTAGCTGGGCTCAACCTCAGAAATAGGGTGAGGAGCTCAGACATCCAGAGGGATCTTGGAGTAGAGTCACTGCTCCTTCACATCAAAAAGGGCTAGCTGAGGTGATTCTGGCATCTGATCTGGATGCCTCCTGGACGTTTCCCATTTTAGGTGTTCTGGGCTCTTCTAAGTGGTAGGAAGCCCTGGGGCAGACCCAGAACATGCTGGAGGGATTTTATATATTCTGTCTGGCCTGGGAATGCCTTGGGATTCCCTAGAAAGAGCTGGAAAGAGTTCTTGGGAAGAGGGACATCTGGAGTGCATTGCTTGGCCTGCTGCCCCTGTGATCTGGCCCCAGATAAGCAGATGAAAATGGATGGATGCACCTCACCATGTAATATGTAAATCCACAGATTTGCGTTTTACGCTTTGGATTTCAAAAGATTAAACAAATGAGATATGTCATGCAATTTAGGGAACTTTAGAGGTGCTTTTGAGAATGATTTTTTTGTTGTTTTGTTTCAAACAAACATGTCAAACAATGATGCTTTCAGTACCCTTTCAGTTGTGCATGCTCAATGATGGCATCAATTTTCCTTGTTCCATGCAATGTGTGTCTTTAAAGTAAGTTTCCATTTTCACAGGAAATTTACAGTTTCCATTTGTTAAATGCATACAGTCTCCCTTTAAAATAAACATATAAGTAAAAAAAAAAAAAAACTATGAAAAAAGAAAACATCACGGTGCAATTTCAAGTCACATGACACAAGCACACATCACAATTACACGACAGATGCAAACACACTACGTTATCAAAGTACCTCAACTGGTTTCAGACAGGACATGAACAACAGTGTCCTGGTGAAAGTCCAGCATTTGTTTGACCCATCCACCTCAAATCCTGCATGCCCTATGCAGAGAGATCTATATATTTGATCATTATACTATATCAACTGCTTGGAGCATTTAAAAAAATGCTGCTGACTGGTGCACTCATTCTGCCATTAAAGGGTACTTTGGTGTGTAGTTATTTAATACCAAGAGCCACACACCAAGTTCCAGCATTTGACAAGTTCGGAGTGAGACCATTTGGTTAGACTGGCTGTTTCCCCGTGTTTCCAGTCGTAATGCTAAGTTAAGCTATTGGCTTCTGGCTCCAGCTGCATATTGAAGACTGAAATAAAAAGGGCACTGATCTTCTCATCGATCTTTCAGCAAGAAAGTTAATGAACATATTTTACAACATGTACAACCATTCCTTTAACTAATCCCCAACAAAAAAAAAATTAATAGGGAATAAGCCCCAAATGAAGTGCCAAAACCTCGCCTGCTGTTGCAAAGGAAGGTCCAGTAGTATCAGATAACTTTTACAACAGAAGTCACAGACCAAATGCTGTTTCCCTGTTTTCTTTAGTTTGGTTCAATTTAAGTGATGTATGACCTACTCGCAGTGGGGATATTGATGCACTGACCTTAGCTCGTCAGTCCCGCAAGTCAGTGGCTTGTTAGACAAAACGAGTAGGTACATACAGAGCCAGAAAAGCAAAGCTGCTTCACACACAAACAGCAGTTTTAAGCATCAACAGAATGTAAAATAATTTGTGTACTTCCAATGTTTCCAAAGTATATCCTCAGAACTACTTTATATGTTGTACGTATGATTTTTTTTTTTTTTTGACATAGGGTAATGGTTTCCATTTCTAATTAGAGAACATCAGGTAAATGTATAAGCCTTAACACACAGCAGTTACATTATAGCAGTAGAAAAAAGTGTACCCCCTCTCTTTAGCAAACCGCACCTTCACAATCTTCTGCTGAGCTAATATAAGGCAAAAATACAGTTTTTAAACAAATCAGAGTGAATTTTTCATAACTTTTACCACTAGACATGCTATCGTGCAATGCATTTTAGAATTTTACCACAAATTGGATAAAGAATGAGGCAAAACAGGAGGGACCAAAAAAGTCAAAGTTGAAACTTTTTAAGTATTGATGCAGAGTCCTCAGAGGGAGCCTAAAACTCTGAGAATGATTTCTGTCTTCACTTTCATCCTGTTAGAAATTATTTCTACTTGAAAATTTGCTCACAGACACACATTCGTGCACACACACACACACACACACACACACACACCATGAATGTATAAAGAGAACTGGATACAGCATTGCAGACAGGGCCCTGCTTATTCCTATGAAAGTTTCTCAGTGGTGCATGAAGCCAAAAAAGTTCAACTGCCAGCTATAAAACTACCAGATGATCAGCACTGCTTCTGCACCAGGCTCTCAGGAAGTGCCCTGGCCTTTGAGGCCATTTTTTATAGTGGCCAAATAGTGGAGTTATAACTCTTGAGTCCATCATGCGATGCCAATGGGCCAAAAATACTTTTTTTTCCCATAGTCTTACACTGGAAAAGAGATGTCTGCAAATCAGTAAATACATTTATTTGAATGCCAACCACGAAATTACCCGTTCCACTATCAGGATTTAATCCATTTGGTCCAACAACATTTGAAAAGTCTAGAAGAGCTACAAGATTAAATCATCTTATCCCCACTGAAGCTAGTGGAGCACTAAACCAGAAGTAGCTGGTTTGGCCTGTACAAGTCTCTAGTATGCCTGCTTTATGAGCAAAAAGATAAAAGCAGCGCCAATCTTTTGTGTAATTTTATAGCCTATGTGGCAGTTGAATGTTAATGGCTTCATGTGCCACTGAGCAACTTCTACATCCATGTTCTAGACTGTTCGGCCCGTCAAGCATGCGAAATACAGACTCCCTCTGATCAAGCCGGCTACTTCCAACTGAGTGCTTTGCTTACTTGTATAGGGATAAAATTATTCAATCATGCAGGTCTTCTTGACTCTCCAGTTGTTTTCGGATGAATATGCCCCAAAAAAATGTATCCACGATCCATCCATCCATCCAAGATGTGTCTTTTTCCTATTTAAGTCTACGAGAAAAAGCCTACATGGATGTAATTCCACCGTTTGGCCACAACAAATATTGGCTTTATAGCTCAGTGCACTTCCTTTGGGCCTGACACACACAAACACACACACACACACACACACACACACACACACACACACACACACACACACATTTAGTATGGCATTTTTGTCTATTCACTGTCTCTTTCTTTTCTCTCTCTTTTTCTCCATGTGTGCAACCGAAAGAGACAGAGAGAGTGGAAGACATGAAGAGACTGGGCCACAGACAGAGGGGACAACCACTGAGCATGAACTGATGTTAGATACAGCAGACTGGGTTTGACAGACCACAAATGCCTAGTAAGGATAGAAAAACTTCGAAAGGAAGCCAAGAGGGTTAGGAGTGTTTCATACATATTTTTATGACTCATACAGGATAAAACCCCCTCTGGGCTGGAGGACTCTGTTAAATAGATCTAAAGCTCTATCTGTCTGCGACTTCCCCGCCATTTTAGAAGGCGCCGCTCTGTTTCCAATGTGAGAACCAAAGAGCCGCTTAAAAAGATTATTACATTTTGCATATTATTTCCCCTGCAAGCTGCACTGATCAGATTGGTCATGGATCAGGGGGCAGACGGGTTTAGGCAGAAATAGATATTGCATAGCTTCTGGCTTCCCAGCCTTATTACAAACCATTAAAAGGCATTTTGCACTCTTTCTTCTTAATGTCATTTCCATCCCCCAGAGAGGAGCCTTGTTCAGCTAAATGGAGCTCCAATCACAGGCCTGATCCTTCCTTAATGAAAAGTAAATGGAATGTAAACAAATGAGACTGTATTGACATTGACAACACCCCAAAAAACAGTTGATCTGTATCAGCGTTATGACTTTTTAGTGGCTTAGGCTGCTGGAAATCTCAACAGATACAGTAGTTGGCGTATTCTTGGAATGAATCTAACTATCAAGACTGGACAAAGTGTTTCTTTATGAGATTAGAATGATCCAATCTTGTTTCAGTAAAGCTAGATAAAGGTGGCACAGCACTCATTGTTTGTGCCTTCACCTAAAATGCAAAGAAAGGCAAGGACGTCCTTGATCATAGGTTTTCAATACAGCAAAACAGGATGTGCATTGCTTTAAAATGTTATTATAATAAACCAGGATTGTTTTTCTTAAAAATTACAGAAAAAGACGGTATCTCCCATAAAGGACAACAAGTTCATCTTCTGCAGAGACGTGGGAAGATTTGTGTCTTTGTGTACCATGCAGCAGCAACAACCTTGAGCTAAACACTCAAGATGGTAGAGACGAATATTTGAATACCACTCTATCTAATCCATCAATATTTCTACAAATGATTTTTTTACAACAACTGAATGCTGCAGAGTCTGGCAGCAAAACAGAAATAAAACTAAGTAAGGATGCCCTAAATCAAACTGCCCAAAACATCAATTGTGGTTTTGTATAATCAAAAAATAATTCCTTTTGTGTTGAACAAGAAAGAACAAGAAAATCTATTAAATTCCCCTGAAGGACGGACTCCTAAATGAAAACATCCACTCAATATTGTAACTACCAACAATCATTTGATACTGGTAAAATACCTTGGTTAAGATATTGGCTTTCTAATCTCCAGGGTTGCACTGGCTCTATAAGGGTAAATTCTGTGACTGATGAGAGTGCTAGCTTTACTCAGATTTACACAACCGTATTGATATAGGATGCTTGATTAAGATGGCTTTCATGCTCTAGGCTAGGTGGAATGATCCATGGGAGACGTGCCATGAGCGAGTGGAAGTCCGGTGGATGCACTTGAAGAAATTAAAAAGAGGAGTATAGGCTAGAGCAATTACAGAAATGATTCCCGGCAAGTGAGGAAAGGGGGCATGGTGAGATGTCTGTTGCATTTTAAGAGCCTTTACAGTGAGCCACATCTGTGACGGAGCAATGATTTAGAGAGGGCTTGCTGAGCTTCGTTCTAGTCAATCAGCTAAAAGCAGAAATAGGCTGCGGAAAGCTTCCAGTGTTGTCCATGCCACTTTCCCTGTTGTTCATTTTCACGTGTATGTAATCCTATTTAATCTTTGTCTGACCAGCAAAGTTTTGCTGAGCTTACCATTCTCTCTTTCACTTACACTAATGTTAAATGCAGGAAATGTCTTGGGACACACTATACAAATTACAGCCTAGTTACCTAAAGTAAGTGTTGGCATTGTGCATATCAAACTACAGATCCAATACATTTGTACATTACATTTCTGCAATTCATACATATAATATCAACATTTCTAAAGTGTTGAAATTCTTATTACATTTATATGAACTGACTTTGCCATTGGGAGGTGGAGGTTACGATTAATCGCATAGAGCCTTGGCAAGACCAAAGCATTATTTGCCCCCTTAACTATAACCAAGTAGCCTTTAATAAATGGGCTTGACGCCTATGTGTTTCAACATACAGTATCAGGGCGTGTAAAAACAAGTGACAGCTCAGAGATATACCAAGGCTGATGTCAGGTGCCAGCCAATCAGAGTAACACTAGATAATTGTCACAGGTTCAATCAATGAAGTGAGTGTGCACACACTCAGGTAACCTCCAACAAAGGTGTGCCAACCAGTGTGCTCAAGACCAGCAAATTCATCACACAATCAGCAACAACAGATACAGGTCAAACATAAACATTGTTATGGACAGACATACAGATATGGAATGTAGCCCAGCTATTCATTTAGGCCTGGGCTTGTAGTGGCCCTTAACTGGTAAATCCAAAAAGTTTATCTTTGTAACACTGCCTGGCACCTGGCATCAGCGTTGGTATATCTCTGAGTTGCCACTTGTTTTTACATGCCCTGATGAAGACTGTGTGTTGTAACTCGTAGGCTTCAATCCCATTTATTAAAGGCTTTTTCCCTTTTGGTAAAAAAATGTGCTTTGGAATTTTTTGATTTTTGCTTATTTACAAAAGAAACAAAAAGTCTAACCTCTTGCCTTTTTTTTGCCATATTTGTTCTTGAATCCAAAGAGCACCTGCTTTTGAGACCTACATGAAGTAGCACTCCATTAGCCAAACCTTTTAACCAAATGGTTTTGCACTTCTACATAACTACACATTAACCATAGCATTGTTGAAATGTAAAGGTTCAACATGTCAGCTAAATAATTACATACAACTGTTACATATGTGTTGTTTGCAGAAATGTACAATGCCAACAGTTATTGTGGGGATTGGGTTCTACATTGCATATACTGAATTGATTTTTTAAAAATTATTGTCCTATTTAACATTTATGATTACAGACTCTTACACCTGAAAGTATATTATTCAGCTGCTGACAACCAGACAGCTCTATTTCAGAAACACAAGATTATTTTCTTATCTGGAACTCAACAATAGACCTTTTTGCTATGGCAAAAGATAACATTTTTCATTGACTGTTTTTCCAGTATAATAACTTGTACACACTACATGAATTTAGTCTGGATTTTCCACTATCCATGACAGTTTTTGGGGCTCCCAGACAAAAGCTCCAGGCACATCGGCATTGGCTCTGTGTTCAAGCACTTTGTGTGAACTGTTCAAATATGTGAGCTGAGAGGCTCACTGATGCTTCACAGGCACTCCCAAGACATCTAGCATGCTAAATATCTAGACCTGTTGGGGACTTTGTTGGCGAGCTACAGCCAGTGAGAGCACAAGACACAGGCTGAGGAAAAAGACAAACAGTGCTGTGATGCATAGCAAGGTTTATGTGTGTTTAAGAGGAGGGAGAGACAGCAGCAGCAGAAGGAGAAGAGATGGTGGAAGGTGGACTATATTGCATGTAGTGTCTCTGTGACTTATTAGCCCAATAACTCATTTGCAAAGATGCTTTGTCACTTTTTGACCTTGATATTTTCTAGTAAGAACCCTCCCGAGTTGACCCGTGCATCACACGACATACTCATCTGGGATTCCTCCTGGTGAAAGGTCTAGTAATGTGTGACTCCTGTCACTGGTCAGTTATGTAATGTGAAAAACACAACAATTTTGGTTGTAAAACACAAAAACCAGCTGTTTGTAAAACGGGAGCTTACCAGTAGTTCAACATGAGATCTCCTGGAATACGCAGCTGCCTGCCTTTCCTCTTAAGTACATGATCATTTTAAGACATTTTCTTGATATTTGCTGATGTTCTGTTTGGCTCAGCAGGAAAAAGTTCCTGCTAAGTCTCCAACTGCTGCTGCTTCAAAATTGTGACAGGCAGGCAAACACCAATCTTCTAGCGTCAGATCTAATTTTTATTAGTTTATATTCGTTTTACTCTTTGGAATCTGAGAGTGAGGCAAAAGTATTACGGTTCTCAAGCCGTAACTGGTGCAATTAACGCACAGGAAATCCCACATTTGAGGAGGCCTTGATAACCTGCATTTAAAAAAAAAAAAAATAAACTTGGCAAATGGATTTGTACAAATTGAAGTGTCCTGAATTTGATCAGGCCAAATTGGAAATGCTCCCTGTCAGTACTGTAACACAAATCCGTTTATGTTCTCATTTACTCAACAAATTTGCAACCAAGAAATAACATGTCTGTTCCATCAAACATTATCTCCATCAACAGCAGTACTCGCAATGAGCAGACTGGGCCTTAACCTTCATAGTTCAGAAAATGAGTTATGTGGTCATCATTCAGACCTGACCACATGGAATGTCTGCTGCTTTCGCACCACATCAGTTTAAAACCAATCCAACTTTTCTAATGGGCATTGCATTTTTCTATTTCATCGTAGTAATTTCCATGCTGATTTAGGGTTTGACCAACAGGTGCTGATTTAAATGTGTGACCGGCAACTGAACCAAGACATTGACAGAGTGTGTGTAGTTTCCTTCTAAGATAACTGAGACCAATTTGTTTTTCACCAACACTATCCCCAACTGGTTATGCTCCAGCCAAACCTATATTCATACATATTGCATATTAATAGGCTGACAGGCTCTATGATGGCAAGGGTGGTTAGCCATCCAAATCACCCAGGAGGGTAAAAGAAGTGACAATAAACAATTCAAAAAAGTACAAAGAAAAAGCAAACAACTAATTATTAGCCTGTAGTCTACCACCCCCTGTCCTTACAGAGCCATTTAGGAACTTTTTTGTTTGTGTAAATGGCACTTGACAGAAAAATTCACTTGATAGTGATACCAGATAATTAGAGAATATCTGCATGACTCACCACAGTTATCATTCAGCCATTAAGCGTTTGTGTGTGTGTGTGTGTGTGTAAGTGCTCCTACTACTCCACTGCTGTCTCTGTAAAAAAAAAAAAAGGAAGAAAGAAAGAAAAAAAGGCACTTTATTTCAAGGATTAGTACTTGGTTTAAGCATTAAGGTTTGAATTATGAAAGTAAACATACCGGTAGTAAAACAAGGATGTGTGTGTGTGTGCAGGTATAAGCAAACCATAATTAAAATATGTCAAGTTCATTAAAATTGATGCAATTCATGATGTAGCCACTTACAACATGGTAAACAGAATACAGTAAGTGCATTTTTAATATCTGTGACCTCACTACAAGTAAAACCCACAATGACTGACATTCCCATCAGGTAATACATACCTCATTACTAATACACCTTCCACAAGGACATATTATATTGTGTAACTCTCTTTTGCTATTGAAAATGTGCTGCGACTACCTTCAAATTTAAATACCTTGAATGTCAGAGGAAAGAGAAATGAGATATTGTAAGTTGGTGAACTGTAAATCTGAAAGTTTATCTTTCGCCTAAAGGAAAACAGGAGAATTAAGCAACAGAAAAGGAGATGGAATTTCGTCTCCATATGGCTGATGACTTTTCATCGGCTTACTGAAAGCGTTGCACACTGGGATACAGCTGCATTCATTCATTTGTACCCCTGTTTGCCTTTGTTTGCTATAAGTAGTGAATACATGTGAATATGCTTTTCACTCCTTATTCTTTTTCTACAATAAGCTTTGGGTCTGTATCGTGTAACATTTAATTAAAGGGACACACTGCCTCTCTGAGAGCACTGTGATCAGAGGGAAAAAAGTTCAACTTGGTTTCAGTGCCAGAACTGCCAGGAACAGTCTGGTCCAGTCACACACCTCGGTTGCTAATTTGGCAGCCTCCTCATGTCAGGCCGATGCAACATGAGTGGCAGTCTGGATCTGAGAATTTGGCAAACAGAAAGCAAGCTGACAGCGTATTTGAGTGTGTTTATCCATCCCAATTAGCCAAACTGTTGATTGTTTTGTAAGAAGAGGTTTTGCATGTCACAAAAACCCACCAGTTTTGTCTACAAGGAAAGGAATGGAAATCAGGGTGCTCATCAACCATGATAACAATAACAAGCAAACAAACAAACATACAGGCAGGTAGCAGTTTAAAGGTGTACTATGCAGAAATTGTCAGCCGTTTGTTAACAGAATCACCAGCAAAAGTGGAAATGAAAGCCAGCACTAGATTCGTTACATTTGTGTTTCGTTTGTGCTGATTTTCAGAACTTCCTCTTGGATGTGTGGTTCTTATGGTTGGGCACCTGGTCATGTTACACACGTGAAAAGGGGGGAATTATGATAATAAGTATAACTGTGATATTTCCTCAGCGGTAACTATAATCTTTCTATAAAAATACAGTGTAACAAATTACAAAATAGCACAGGTAAACATCTTTTTGTAGAGACTCCACACACTTTTTTGGTTACAACATGCACAGTATTTACCTAAGACATAAGACATAATCCTTGCTTTCTCTAATATAACTCAACCAAATATCGTAATTTCAGTAAACTCCGACAGAAGTTACTGGAGTGCATGCAGGAAAACCTACAATACCGATAAAAGTACAAAATATAATGTTATGAGGACCACCTTGAAGAGTACTGAAAAACACTTCTATATTTTAAGTAAATCAATAAAGACTTTTTAATTAACCATTTAAGCAATTTAGCAGTTAACAATTTTAACTATGTCATATTGTGTTTAAAAAAAAAGTTATGTTGGTGATAGAGACAGGCATAGCCCCTTTCTTTGTACTGAAAAGAAAGCATACTTCTGGATCTTAATGAGATTGCTTTTGTTTTTGTTGTTGTTTTTTTATAATAAGATATGCCACATTATTTAGCTCATAGAAGCAAAAACACCAAGAACAAATATAAAAATTCTGCTTTGAAATGAAAGTTTTTTGACATGGCAATCTTTGGAGAAAAAAAATGGTCTATTAAATTACCTTGCTCATTAATTAAACTGCATGTGACCTGAACAAATTGGCACCAGTGATGCTGAATTTATTAGCATTCATACACTTTGGCTAGGATCAACATAAATGGAGTGAAAACATGACTTGTAATGAAAATCCTCTAGGAGCCTCTGCCCTTTTAATTACTAGGCAGGCATACATTATTTAGTGTAATGATTGTGCCTTACACTTCAGCAATCAGATATTCTAAACTTTTATGCTACACAATGAAAGGACTTGAATTATTCCGACTGTGTTACTCTCCAAGCTCAATCCCAAAACCCACCCTCATTATTCTCATTCTAACTACCTAATTATTCTCTGTACAAAAATATGGGGGAAGAAGTTACAGTACGCAACCCTAAAAAACTGTGGACAGCAATATAGCTGAGAAACTTTAGTGCTCTCCATACCTTATGCAATTCATGGCTCTCCATTACTTTCTGTCTACTTCCTTTCTTCAAGTGTCTGTCTTTGTCCTAGTTCAGTGTCTGACTTAATGTATTGGGGACATTGCACTAAGTCAGACTGCTGTCATTGAGATGCTGTAGAATACAAGTTAAAGAAAAAAAATCCTCTCCACTTAAGTCTGCCCTTTATTACACCTATGCTGTTTCTTCCTTCTCATTAGGTAAGGAGTGTTGTCAGTGCACACTAGCCCCTGTATAATTTGGGAATTGTAGTAAATCCTGTCTCTGTGACATGCCGTGTCTGACTGTGTATGCGCAAGGTACGCTTCATTGATCAGCACCAACAGTTTAGTAACTGTGGTCATAGCATGTGTATGCAAATAGTAAGGAATATGTAAAAAGACTGATTTAAGTTGCCTTAAGAAACAATATTGGTATTATATGTTATGGTTACTTTATCTTTGTAAGTTTTTATGTAGCGGATATATAACTTCATGTTTCTTTATGTTTCAGAAATGCTATGGTTCAAGCCGTTGTCATGCGCTGTTTGTATATATACCCACAAAAAACAAATGCACCACAATTCTTAAATACCACACATTATCATGAGCCAGATATTTATGTTTAACCCTCACAATAACGCGACCAATGCGCTATGGGAGTAAAGAAGGATATAGTATACATTAACATACAACAAACTGTTGTATGTTAATTTTTGTACAGTATCATATGAACCCTATATGACGTTACATTGTGTGGTTAATGTGTAATAGATTTAGACACAAAAAAACACTTGTTTATGGTTAAGAAAAAATCAGGTATTTTCAATTCTAGTGATTGGGCTGTGATGATTTGGATTTATTAAATAATAATAAAGATAAACAAGATTAATGAATCATCTGTTTTGAAAACAAAAAGTGGCTGACATTTTCAATGCATGGAGTCTATCTGTGACTTTATATAACTCACATATTGGATGCCTTGGATTCTCCCTGCAGCTCCCCTTCTTTCGGGCAACACTGAATGAGCTGTATATCCAAAACTCATCCAGTCGCTCTGTAGGTTGAGTGTGGGTGCACAGATACATTTTGATTACAGCAGCAAGTTGAAGGTCAACCTGCAGGTTGACTGTCAGTCCATCATATGTGGTTATTACCGGGCTTAAAAGCTTCATTGCATAACAAACATCATCAACATTTACTGTCTTAGAGTGCTCTTCATCTAAACGCAGCGCGACCTGTTCAAACACTCAGGCCCAGCTTTTTAATTACAGGTGCTTTTTAAGAATGTGTGAAGTCTAAACTCTGAATTTGAAAATGCCAACCACTGATACTAAGTCAACGGCGAAGTGCAAGATAATGAAATGTGGTACCTTTATACTTGTGTAGAGCTTTTGAAGCCAATTTGCTTGATGTTAATGGCAAAATTCCTAAACCAAAAAAAAAATAATTAAATTACTACCAATCAAACACTACTTTGCTGCTTTCCTTTTTTGGCATAGTTAATCATGATGTATTTTTCATACTATGAGTCATCTTTTATTTTTTCAGCCTTGAGTGAGTTGGTGGAAGACAGTGCTTTGATTTGGTATGGATTCTCACAAAGTCCCTTTGTTTATAGACCCATATGCTTAACCACAATACTTTTTTGTCAACTTCCCTTCATGTATCTCTCTTACTGTAATCTGTCTTGCAAAGGAAACAATTCCACGTAATGTTGAGAAAATGCATCACAAAAGTTACAGGCAGGAAAGTTTAAATCTTAATATACAGTGCTCCCAGTGCGGCATCACGTTCTTTAAAATAAAAATCAATATTAAACCACCAAACGATACATCAACATGCTGTAGCAGCAGCAGGACCAGCTGGAGCGAGTCACTGGTGACACACAGGCTGAATTTGTAGAACCTTCAGTCATCCAGATTGGTCATGGTATTTTGATTTTGCCTTCATCAAAACTCGGGTGGTTTCACACATCCCATAAAATCAATCAAATCAGCAGGAGAAAATGCAGATCTGTTTCACCAACCCCCAAACCTCTCAGCAGCATATATTTCTTTAGTCAAAACATTTGCAGCAGGTTGCATTTCATGCCTTATTTTGAGTTTTAGCCTTTACTCCACCAAGAAGAACAAAAACAGTAGTGTCATAACTTCAGTCAAAATGGCAAATTTATGCATGGACCAGGAAGTTGTACCTTGCCTATTTGTTTTATAACACAAACTCTAGCCTTGGCTCTGCTACAATTTTGCACCTGTTAATGGTAAATCAGTTGGTGAGCGATTTGAGGCCAACAGAGCATCCATTATATCTGAATGCTGCTCCTATTGATTTTAGTTGTGGGATGACCTCACTGGTCCCCACTGAGGCCATTTCCAATTGTTTCTAGTCTGAATGGGAGCTGTGCCGTGCCTATTTTGAGTCCCAGGTGAGTTGTTTTCTGCATGGAATTGGTCAAAAATTATAATGCACCTGCAGGTCTAAAGTTTAATTTCCTGGATTTTTGATCCATTCACTACAACCACATGGCATCATGACAGGGACATAAATCATTGAGGCAGAGTGTACACTGGCAACAACCATAACACTCCCCAGATGTAGCCCAGTCGGTGTCTATAATTTCTATGTCTCACAGATACAGAGCTGACTGGAACACTGCGATCGGTTTCAACAACACCAGCACCTTAGGGAGGGTTTATTAGTTCCCCAACAGTGTTCTGGGTCTATTTATGCTCTACCATATAGCATGTGAAAGTTTCTTTCACATGTAAAATCAACACATTCTATAACAGTAAGTACTCATGAGCCATTGATGTCCAAGAAGAATATAATGTTATGATATGCCTGTGCAAATAGATTTTATAAAAAATTATTATTATTAAGGATCAGTTACTGTTCAAATATACTGATTTGGAGGTTGTTGCTTCTAAAGACAAAGAAATAGATTTTATTCTAAAGCTAAAAAAAATTGGCAAAGAAAAAAAAAGAATAAACACACTCAGATGGTTAACTTTTATAAAAGACCCTAGAAACATAATTTTTACAGAAATGATTCGAAATAAAATGTCACACAAATGAAAGCTTTCATAATAGGGAATATATTTCAGCTACTGAATGCGGTTTTCTATCATTCATTAAGAATTTATTTCCATGTCCAGGTCGATAATTCACTCAAACGCCCACATCCTTCCTCAGCAAGGCTCATAAATGCAGACTCTTGACCTGTTGGCATTGTCAATTTCTCCAAGAAGTTTGTTTTGTTTACCTTTTTCCTTTCTAGCTTGGTGAGGTTGAGTAGATTTTAATTTCTTGAGCTATTGATGGTGGCTGCTCACCGTGCAGACGATTGGATATCAATAACAGTCACAGTCAGCAAAACAATGGAATAGGGCTTGTACTGTAGGGTTAGCACCATACTACTTGCTGCTGTAATATTAAATCAGCTCACAGGAGATGATTTTGTCAAATTCAATGAAACATTGTAGTAACAACTCTTTCTTTACTACTTCTGGTAACACACCACAATGTATTGTGTGCAGATATAATATTTAAATGCTTGTTAATGTAAAGTATTTGTTGTAACGTATTAATCCCTATGGAGACATAATCTATGTCATTACACCTGTGCTTTACTGTTTTGTTATTCATCATTTGCTTGCACAACAGCCTCCACTTATGGGTGCCCACAAGAGGAGTTGGTATAGTTGTTGGCAGGTATTATTATTTCTTACAACTTCTTTATAGTGTGTTATTTATAACATGGCATGGATATGTAAGACAAATGAGCTTAGCAAGACGATTTTGGAGTATTTCAAAAGTAATCATAAGTACTTAGAATAAGTTAGACCCTGTATATATCTGGTATTACCATGCATTTCCATGATCTGCACACAAGTAGACCGCGAGACACATTGCTGTTCACATCTGTTTCTATGATGCGTCTCCAGCTGGCCACTAGGTTCAGATTTTGTTACTGCCTAGCACACTAACGCTCAGAGGTAAAAGGGCCCCACACAGTTATTGCATTATTTTAGGTAACATGGTCTTTTACATTACATTTGTAGCGGTAAGATTATTCTTCATCACACAGAGATATTTGAGGTCACCTGAAGCCTTGGCATTGAAACAGTGCCTGGTTTCAACATCAAAAACAGAAGCTGCTTATTTTGGGGGATTTATCCCACTCTGGAAACAACATCCGGTGGTGTACAACAGGCTAACACAATATGCATGTTTCTTTCCATGTTGGAATCGATCCAGATGTAGATGTCTGCCAAGCCTGCAGATAATGCTTTTATGTGATTCTGGTGCTTCAGAATAATGTTCAATCATAAACTCCCATCTGGCAGCTTTACTCTCGACAAGGCCCTCAATGGTCTTCTGCAGCCTCTTTGACTATGATCTACAACTGAAATGTCTTGTGGAGAACCTGAGCCATTAACAACTTCAGAGTTCCATAGCTGGAATCAATAATGCATCGTGTTTTGCTTAACCAACTCCTCCACAGCTCATTACAAAAAGACTTTGAGGGAAACAGGTCCAAGGGCAGACTGTAAGATAAGACAGATGGATGGATGAAAAAAGAGAAAAACAAAGATAGAGAATGACCAAAAAAAACAAAAACAAAATAGAAGCAGTGGAAATCAGAGTTGCTAGCCTGAAGAGACTAGTCCAGTGGGAAAAAAGCATGACTGAGGTGTTGAATTACTTCCCAACTTCCTATCATGATTTGTCCTGCTGCTACAGGCTGTCCATAACCCTCAAACTATCCGAAGAATCACTAATGCCTGCTTAGCAGCTCCTTTCAGATCTCTAAAAAGTATTTTTATTCACTGCTTCACATAACAAATGCATTTTGTTCCACAAGTAGAATTTGATATGACTGCTTTTTCAGTGATTCTTTGCTTTTTTTCAGGAGAGACGCTGCTTTGGCTTGTACTTTTACTGTAGCAAAATCACATTTCCTATCACCCTCGGAAGCACGCATCTAAAACCACTGGATATTTAAACAGAGTCAAAAGTATATCATTTGCAATATTTCAATGTGTTTTTCTTGAGAAAGTTGTACATCCAGTAAAAGTTTCTCACCATAACTTAAGGAAACCTTCAGGTCAGTCTCATCTCTCTTATTAGTCTGCTTTTATTCCTTTACATCCATGTTTCATCGCTCCACTGAACAGCAGCAGAGACAATGCAATGTTACCGTAGGGAAAATACTTCACAGCAAACATCCTGACTTGTTGAACAAAGGTGAAACATGATTTCTAATTACTGCATTCCATTTAAATGTCTGTTTAGAAAAACGTTCTTATGACCTTGCTCACATGGCCAGGAAGAGACACCATGATATAGTTTAACAAAGGAAGATTTATATAACCAATTTAAACCAAATAAAGAAGTGAAGTAAGTATTTTAAGTGTGAAGTGTGGAAATTTGTGGTGTCAGTAGGTGCAGGAGTTTAAAATATGTGTGTGCAGGGGTTGTCAAAATGCATAGGAACAAAGGATAAAGTTAAGCCAACATAGCTAATGGAAAGCTGAAGCTGCAGAAGAGTGGAGAGCCAGCCAGAGTAACAGCCACCAGCTGCACCCAAACTCAAAAACACTGGAAACACCATCAGGTGTCCCCAGTTACCCTGACGATCACCTGCCTGCAGAGAGAGCACAATTGAATCACACAGTGCAAGGCACTTACTTTCAGCTGTTTTTTACTGTTTATTAATTCCTTTTAGGTAACTATGTCAACTGTTTATACTTTTAGCCAACAAAACATTTTATTCTTTAAGCAACTTTTTGAACTTAAAATGTTTGCCTATTGCTTTTAGCTGTTTCATCTGTTTAGCCTTTACTATATGCAAACTATTTCAGCTATCTATGTCATTGCCAACTATCTGAATTATGTATTCGATACTTTTAGCTAACTCAAATTTTTATATTAGCTAACCAGACTTGTTAGGCTAAACTTTAAGCCCACTTTTTGAATGTCAAGTCTATATCCATTAGTCTATGTTTAGCTGTTTCAGCTGTTTAGCCTATCCTTTTAGCTTACTTTTTATACTTTTAGCGACTGAGATATCTGAGTTTGAGTTAACTGGGCTTTCCACATACCCCCTGGCAGCTGTAGAAGTACAATACAGGGTAAATAACCCTGGCAGAGAATCACTGTTCGAGGATTTAGTGTATGGTGGCTCACTGGTATGACTTACTGTTATGATGTCTGAATGGAAACAAGCTGTCATTTAATCTCCTTGGTTACATCTGTGTCTTCTTGCCTTGATAAGGCCAAATATCTGCTGTGGTAAAGCGCTACAAGGACAGTCTTTCATTAATTGCCATCATTGCATTCACCTGTTAGTTTACCATTACCTTACCTGACCTTGATGGAAATTTAATACACTTACAAGGCTGAAGTAGAAATATGTCAGCATTGCCTTTTGAGCTAATGGAGTCCAGAGTAAAATGAGTAATATTTTTCCTTTTTTTCAATTTTTCTTTTTTTTTTATGCGGTTGTGCTGCCTTCCTGTTATAAGATTGTTATTTTCCAGTTGAGCACTCATCAAAGGCTTTTATTCAGTGGAGCACATTTCTACCTCTGCCAAGTGTAGCCTGTGCATTATATCCATGCTTTATGTAAAATCTTCAGAGTAATTCTCAATACCATATGGTATGCAACAGAGATCAATGACTATTTATTTGTGGAATACTGAATGCTAATTGCAAAATACTGATTGGCCTTGGTGTCATTTTTATTCTATATGTCTGCGTGAAGGTCATAACTCAAACCTGTAAATGTACCTCATCAAAGTGATGCTCATTATCAGAATCCGTTATATTCACATGCAACGCTTTGGCACTGATTTGTGAAAAAGGACACAAAATTGTTTGCCTCTCATGCTTTAACAGTTGTGTGGCACGAAAGGCATGGTGATAAAGAAACAATTTCATTTTGTTTCTAACTTCTGCATTTCATGAATTATTAAATGTGGAGCAGCAGTCACTCAGTAGTCAGGAATGAGAAATCAGTGCTCAGAGGAGAGTCACCTAAAAAAAGCTGAATTGGAGTTGTGCTCCTAATGAAATGCTTGCTCGGGGAAGGAATGAAGGATGGGAGGTGGAAGAGGCTGAACGAAATTGAGTGAATGACGCAGTGTGGAGTTCGATGCAGTGGATCCACTTTTCCTTCCTCCTCCACTCCGTTTTCCCTTGCATGGGTGTAACATGCATGAAATTAGCATACAGTAGTCTGTTGGGCAAAAGTCCAAAACCAAATCCTCTGTATATGACAGATAAAGAAACTTTTTGAGAATGAGTGTGAGGAAGCATAGGAGGACTTAATTACATACAGACACACACATAGAAACCTAGTTTTATGCTTTTCTATTGTTAGTCCATGATCCATATTGTAACAAAACTGTAGCCCTATCACCAAACCCACATAAAAACAAATGTTCTCATCAAATCCCTTGTATACAGACAGCAGTCATTTTTGTTATAAAATGTTCTGTAATAAGCAAAAAACAGAATTGCTTACCCTTTAAATTCATTGGAATGGTACAGCAAAATCAGTTTTGTTCATTTTTACTACATGTAAGTCTGTATTTTATCACTTTAAATCCCACCCCTTGGATGGTGGAAGTTTCATTTAGAAGGATTTATTATTATTTATTTAAGATTTAGTAATGTATTAAAGTATCAATACAAAGTAATTTACCTCAAATGAAAAGGGACTCTGGTTTCCAATTATACAATAGCTTGACTCTTTTTTCAACTGATATGTTGCTTTTCTAGTAACTATAGGCCAACAGGCTATAGGTCCATTTTTGTTCACTGGACTGAAGCAGTGGTGAAATTTAATACAGCATAACCATGTTTTAATATATTCTTAAAGTTACTGCAGAACTTTTTTAGAGGAAGTCAGCAGAAGTAAGACTTGACACATGTAATAGTTAATTTTAGGTAAAATAACCAAAGGCTAAAAGGAACAAATCTTACAATGAAACTCAACCAAACAGAACTAGAAGAAAACTGACTTAAATGTCCTGTCCTTAATTCCTAATGGCCGGACTGCTTGCACTTGCACCCCCCATGGGTATAACGGCCAAATTGTCAAGGTGTTGTCAATCTGAGGAGATCTGCAATCCTTGCAAATGAAATACAATAAAAAAGCAATGAATCTTTTGGGCCAAAGTTTTCTGCCTTGAAAAGATCAAACTTAATTGCTGTTGATTTCCAATTTCAAGTAATATATAATATTCATGCCGCATATACAGACTGACTGTAATACTTTTGGACGATAAGCAGTTTGGTTTGCTCAACAACACACTCTAGATCCTCAAATGTCACAGATACTTTCGGTATGACTGCGATATGAATGTCAAACTCTTTCAAAGTCACTGTGGCAATGCAGAGCCAAGTTTTTCAATTTGAAAGCATTTGTGCTAACATTAAATTCTGCTATATTTATGCATGTGACCTGACCCAGTCTAGAAGGTAGTGCTGACTGGATAATGAACACAGACCTGGGTGAGCCTGATCTGGTGTCAGTTCTGCAGATTCCCCTCTCATAGGTATAGACAGCAGCAAATCAGATCTCATATCAGTCTCAAAAGCTATTTCACCCCAGAGCTAACAAGCACAGGGCACCAGAGACCAGTTGCTTGTCAGCCATTTTCCTTCACCTCCAGGGGCGCGTTCTTCTGAACTTTTAATAACCTTTATACTACCATCTGATTGGAGGTCATCGGCCTTTGGGTAGGTTGTCTCTAATGGGCTCATTTTCTCCCTTCCTCGTGATGACATTTCAGGTCTTCACATGTCTGTCACTCCCCTCCCTCCACGGTGACTATAGCGGTCTCTTCCAACAACAGAGGCCTGGCACCCACTGAGAAAAAGCATTTGGAGCTTCTGAAATTCAATCTCGCTGTTAAGTGCTTGGATGTCATCCTCGCTGGTTATTAAATTATTTACATTGCAGTGAATTTGTTTTTTTTGTTTTTTTTGGCTTTTTGCTATCTATAAAATGAGCAAGTGGATTTTGATTTTTAAAGAAACAGAGGTTAAGTTAATTTATTTAGATGACGACAAGGACAATCTACCACAAAAACATTCTTGTACTTTATTTACAGAAAAAAAAGGTATCTTTGAGTGCAAGGACAAAAAGTAGAATTGACAGGAGAGATGGAATGAGTGCTGAAAAGATGGTAGGACAAATGAGTCATATCACCTAGTTAGTAAAGTACCAGCCGACATTTCACTGAAGACATGTTTTGTTCATGACGGTAATTAGCTGGAGAATAAACTATGTTCCTGACAGGATATCCGCCCACATCTGTCTGATTAGTGTGGCTTGCAGGTAAAATGGTGTCTTTCGGAGGCTTTCTGGCGGCGTGCTTTCAGGCTCACTCAGTATATGGTGTATTTGTAAGAGTCTTCTGACTAAAATACATTTGAAATGTCGGTGGTGAAATACCTAAATATATTATTTTTTGTCCATCCTGTCATTTCCAGGGACTGAAAGCCACCCGTCTCACATAGCATGTGTTAGAGACTATCATTTGTCAGTGGCCATTTGCCATTGCATGTTGTCCAATTGTGTACCTGGCAGGCAGCAACAGGACTTGGCTGTGCCAAGAGGAGGCATTCGGCCAGACACGTCCTTGACTGAGAGCAATAATGCAGCACATATGGTGATAGAAAATGATGGGAGTCATTGATGGCTAAAGAAGCTGCCTTTCTTTGGTCTGGATGTATCACTTGGCTCTGATCAAACCGAAATCTGTGTCTATGTTTGTGAAAGCCCCAATCAGAGAACAGACCAGAGCTAATTCACTGGCCTGAAGCAATCTACCAAGAAAGACAAAGGGGACATGAAAGAAGCTTTTTTTTTTTTTTTTTGCACCCCTCTTCTATTGCAAAATACTTTCTTACATCCAACTCAGAGTCTCATGCTGTCCTCTTTGTTTCTCATTTTTCATTTTTGTGCCATTGCTTTAACTTTCATTTATATTTCTTTTTACAGACAAACACCGTATTGGGCACAGACGGTAGACTTCTGACCAATTATCTGACTGGACTAGTTCTAAATTTTGGTATCTATCGCCTGTCCAATTAGTGGCCAAGAACAGAGTGAAGTGGAAAAGGAGAAAAAGGCTCAAATATGTGTAGTAATGAGTGGTGGCTGGCAGAGAAAAAAAAATCGTTTTCATGAGCATGTGCACACTTAAATTGTTTTAAATACTTAGTTTTCTTAAGGAAGTTGTACCTCTTTTAATTAAATAATGAAGTTGAGATGGTTTTTAATCATTTTTTTTCCTAATAATTCAACAAATAAACCATTACTTTGTTTGTGTAAAGTGAGTCTAATGTGTTGGTGACAGGAATTTCCCCTCAGACATAAACTACACACAGACGCAGGATTTTTGAACCGCATCAAATCTTTTATTGTATGCTAATGGCAATGCTGCTGTTTCGTGCCGCAGCTTTGCTCAAGTCTTATCAAAATCACAGTCGGCAGCCACCCAGCATAGAAATGAGCTCAAACAGGTTGGCACAAGACAGCGGTCACTCATAAACCACAAAGCCCAATAGGAGAGCAGTCACTCAATGACAAGCTGATTGTACACAATCCTCAACAATTCCCTTTATATCCACGCTGTGATCCTCTCAATAGATTACATAATTGCCAGTCCATTCATTTTCTCTTGTGTTTTGACTTGAAAAAAGATAACTTTGTCATTGTAACTCTGTGACAGGTGTTAATTTTCCCAGTTTCAGGCCACTATCAGTACTCCAGGAGGATATTCTTGTGAAGAAAACTTCCAGATTGACTCCCACTGAACTGGGCAGCATGCTGCAGTGCTGAACTGTAGCTTGTGTCGCCTCACAGCAAGAGAGTTCTGTGTTTGAACCAGCAGACCGGGGCCCTTCTGTGTGGAATTTGCATGTTCTTCTCATTAATTGGTCATTTAAAATTGCCTGTATAAACCCTGGACTTCCACTCAGGAGCTTTGTCTTGCTTTTGTTGCCTTAACCTAACCAGAGTATGAGATTAATCAGAGGAGATGATCTGCAGGTGAGTGAGGAGCTGCAGGTGAGTGAGGAGTTCAGCTGGAGAGCAGAATGTAGGTCAGCCACGCCCAGCCGAAGACACACACACAGAGAGGGGAAACAAACTGGGGACAAACATTCAACAAAAAGGGAGGGGAAAATATATTCTACAATTCTACAATTCTACAATTTCATTTAGCAGACGCTTTTATCCAAAGCGACGTACAACACAAGCAAGAATTTAGACTTAAGGAAAAAAACCCTTAGTAAGTGCAAAAAGTGCTTCAGGTGTGATTGGTCACAGGTATTGCCGTCTAGTGGCAGAAGAAGTGCCGCACAGCCGCCCCCCCCCATATATATATTATCACTGAATATGAAAACTACACACATTATCTGGAAGAAGCAAATGAATGAGCCATTTTGCTCCTTTTCATCTCTGTTGAGTTGCACATGCACAGTCCTAATCAGGCAACATGATCAAAAAGCGACATCTTGATTGTATAAAGAGAACAGGATATAGCATTTAAGGCAGGGCCTTGTTCATGCCTCTGAAAGTTGCTCAGAGGCACGTTATGCCAAATAAAGTTCTACTCCTTCGACACTGCTTCCAGATTATGTGGTCCATAGGGAGAACGCACTAGAGACTTCAGCCAGCCAAATTGGCCACTTCCACTTTAGCACTGCTAACTGAAATGGGAATTAAATGATTCAATCATGTGGCTCTTTTAGACTTTCCAAACATTATTGGATCAAATGGATCAAATTAGGATAGTGAAACAAGTCCTTTAGCAGGGGTTGTGATTCCCAAAAACACGTATCCACTGTTTAACATACTTCTCTTTCGCCATGTAAGATGCCATGTTATTACACACTGCCACTACAAAAAATTGCTCCAAAGCCTGGTTCACTTGGGGCCTGAGCATCACCGCCAGTCATATCTTTAACAAATAAACATTTGCATAGTTCTGACCATACTTTGTGGCTTTTCAATACACCCAGGTTGTGGTCGAATAGTCAAAAAATACATTCTGTTCCACTTCTCCTTAACCCTGAGGTGTGTGTTTGAGTGTGTGTGTAAGGGAGGAGTGAGACGGGGAGATGGGGGGAGATACTGACAACCCCACACAGAGTCAGCCATTGGTTACTATTATTACCACTTGTTAAAAAGTTTCTTTCTCTGCACATTGTGATGTGCCTGGGTCAGATATGTTCCCAAAAAATATGTATAAGCCTACATTTTAATTTCAAAAGTAACGATAAACATTGTTATTTTCACAACATTTATTGGTCTTTTTTTATTATCATTTTTCAAAAGCTGAAATTGAATTTTGAATAGGCTGCTGAAAATGTATCCCATCCTGCTTTTAAAACTGGCCCAACTGATCTGTAATTGAAAAGCCCTGCTTCAGCCTACTTTACTCTGTATTTTCTTCACTGCTGTCTAACACAGACACACACACAGACACACACACACACACACACACACACACACAGAGCTATCTCTCTCTATCTCCACATCAAGCTGTATTCTAAATTATAGAGGCCCGAATGTAACACTGGTAATATCAAAACAACAGCAAAGCAGTGAAGACACATCATAGAATATAAATGTTACTGAGAAAGGAAAAACAATAAGCATAAGACTAAAGAATTGTGTTTTAAAAGCTTGAGTGGCATGTTTAGACATGAAACAATGAAAACGATAAGTTTGACTGAATAACTTAAAATTAGTGTCATAACAAGAATGGAAATTTAAGTTGTGGGTGATGTAGGCCACTTACAGTGTTTAAAACTAAACGCAAATGTGTCACTAGGGGAATTAAAGTGTAATACATTATGCAGGGCATCAATAGACTAAGCTGACAATATTCCTTATACAAACATAAAGGTCTATTTTAGTCTAGCAATACACTCCCAATTCAGTGTCATTATAAATTTTAAGCACGGCATGGTATTACTTGACAAATTAATTAGCCTCACAAATGAATATAACCTGATAGTGCATGTAAAAAAAAAGAATAAAGTACTAATACAGTTCATATATATATATATTAGAACTTTCTGGAGAGGACCTGGAGCTCAGTTTTCCCCTTAACATAATTCCTATGGGAAGATCTGTTGCACTAAAATCCAACTCTAAGAGAATCTGCCTGAGTTGTATTTCTGTATGAACAGTGTTAAAGACCTCTGTGCACCTTCTTTTTATACACTCTTGTCTGTCATCTCTACCTTCCTACAGTCCTTTTATTTCGATTTTTTTGTCCTCTCTCCCTCCTGAAATCACTGGATCGCATAGCTGATATCCTCCCAGCAGCCCTGTTATCAGGACATTTTCAATAGTGTGGTTGAAAATAGAAAGACGTGGTTGGCAGGTTGCCTTGCTGTTGTCACCTTTAGGTCATAGATAAAAAAAAAATCCTGAAGCAGTCCATGTGACCATCAAAATGGAAGTCCAAGACTGTGAGCACTTAATTTAACTGCCTTCATTCAGACTAATATGGGCGATAACAGCTCTCATTCTGAGTTGAGCCAATATTTAACAGAAAGGTGGCGACTCCTACATGAGCACAGCAGTTGAATGCTCTTTCCACCTCTTAAGGAACCGCTGAAGGAGACACAAACTTTATATTTGTTTCATGAGAATCCTAAATCTATACTGTGCGGGAAAGTTTGTTCATACAGCATTCAATTTCGTCCCCTCCTTGCGGCTTTGCTTGAACAGGCAAACTTCTATAAATTTGTTGCAATGGAAAATCTGATACTTATTAAAGTAAACTAAGCTAACTGCTGGCACCCTCCTGTCCAACAGAAAACAAGCCAACTCTGCAGACTGTTCTCAAACTTACAAAATGTAATGCACCGCAATTTGTATATGACCTACATAATCATGAGCCCATGATTTTGTGTACTACCCACATAATTGGGAAGACATGCATTCATGTGACCAATGCTCTGAAGGGAGTAAAGAAGAAAGTGGAATAAAGACAAAGCAAAGGGCGGTGGGTGGATCAAACAACACAGGACTTTCCCTCAGGAGACCGATGTTTAAAACCTTATAATACCAAGTAAATTATAACTTATTTTAAGGTACGTCATCACAATATTTCTTTTCCAAAACCGAACCTAAGTAACTTTACTTTCTATGTCATTCGTAAAGCACTAATTCGTTAGATACCAAACAAACCCTTGTAGGCCTATGTGCATCTTTGAAAAATTTCATCAGAACCAATGTAGGACGAAAGGTTGAAGTCACTCTACATGTCCATCCTCTTCTCAGTGCACCCCAGCAAAAGTGACTTTAAAAGCCAACCCCCTTTTCACTCTCATTTTGAAACAAAGTCCACTTGGCGTGTTTTTTTTTTCTCGATATTTGCGCGTATTTGGTGCTGTGTCTACGATTTTCATAGCTTCCTCTTGGATGCGGCTGCCGCTACCTGGTCTCTAACTTTTCTTAAATTCACTGACTTCACCTGTGTGCTGTATTTGATTTGGAGCTAAATGCCTATTAACGTCCCAAACAAAATAAAACAAGAAGAAAATAAGAAAATAGAGACAGAGGGCAGAGTCTCTGCAGAAAAATACACTGCGCCACACTTCTAGTACAACATAAGGGATGACTGAGAGGGATTATTTTTATGAGTCTATGCATTTTTTGAGTAAAATCCTGCACTGTACACTTAAAAAAAATCTTGTAATACACTGACTGTTTTATCTTATTATAAAACTATCTTTATAATCTTTCCGAACTTAAAATGACTGTATCCCGTGCAATGTTTACCCTCTGAATTTGTGATCACACACTGTAGGATTCTAAACTTTTTCAGATATTTTAAACTGATTTCTGTGTACATTCATCTCAGCCCGGAGCACTGAATGCTGGCCTTTAAAATTCCCTTTGCTGTCTGAGAGGATGTCACGTACTCATCATCGTCAGGGTAATTCTCACTTTTTTTCAAAATAATGTAGTATCTTGCACTTTCCGCTGCATAATCTACGCTATTGTCTTTTCAAGTGTTGTCATTACTTAAGGACTTTTGAATTCTATGCAGATCCATTTTGAATATTCATAACGGAAATTAATGGAGTTTTTGGATCCTGTTTGCCCTCATCCTGTTCTTCAAACTGATGAATTAATTTTGAGTATGCACTGCTGAATTTTAAGCGCTGTTTAAATAACACTTAAACATTCACACGTTCTATCTACTGTGTCTCTCATTTTTAGTTTAATTCAAACGGATGCGCTATTGGTCTGACACACAGATTATATAAGTACATTACCAAAGCTGAGAAAATGAAATATATTAACTACAGATGAGATCAGTTATGTGAAATGTAATTCATTCAGTGTTTCACCCATTCAAGTAATAACTTTCAACTCATTATACAGATAAAATTGCTAATTCATTCTTCTCACTACATAAATATTACATTTTGGAAGAAAGTAAATTGGTACACTCGGGGTATACTTTCTTCACTTTTTTTTTCACACTGTTATGGGTGGTTCAATTCTGTCTCTTTGCCTTTGTGGAGAGAAAAAAAATTACACAGCCTGGCAAGTTTGCGTTTGTCAGCAATGCGCATATTTAGCGGTGAAACCTTGTCAGAGGGAGAAAAGATAGCCGTGGTTGCCAACAAGAGCAACACACTGTCATCGAAAAAAAAAGTCACAAAGCATGTTTGTTAAATGTGGCGCGAAAGCTATGACAGACCTGCATATCTGTTTCATACCCTCATGATGGATAAAGAACCTGGTGCTTTTGTTTCTAAACATCATTCATCATTTCACTGTGTGCATTTTTAAGAAAATTTCAGAAGATCTCTAAATTGGCATTGCCAGACCAATTTGCAAATGCAAATTAGTCTGGAACCTCTCAGTTCATTTTCGATCACCAAGGGGCCTTATCACCACCCGTCATGAAGGTGATAGATGGACTTAAGGTTAAAGCTAATTCTTTTAATTGTCACTGCAGTGTATAAAAAGTTAAGAAAAGTCTAAAGGGGCTTCAGTAGGTCTATACAATATGCATATTGCCAGTTAAGGTTAAGGCAACAGGTCACTGATACTGATCTTCAGAGATTTGCTCTTAACTTTTAAAAAACACTTTTTAAAAAACAGCTCCGAAAGTTGTTACAGAATGTCCGCAACACACAGGAACTGGTTTGATGTCAATTTATATTTATAAATGAGCAGGCTATCGAAATCACACGTTTAAGATGTGCATATTTAGGGCAACATGTTACTGATGTTATGGGATTTTCTGAGGGCTCTCCTTTACACATTAACAGGTATGAAAGTTGGGACAGGATGTCCAACACAGACAAGAACTGGTTTGATGTCAACATATTCATAAAAAGTAAGCTACAGAAATCACAACCTTGTGTAATCAGACTAGCTGTCATCACAGCAAAGTAGAATCTTCTTCGTGTTTTCTTTTTCTCTAGTCTAAATGTTTCTTACTATTCTACCTTGATGGAGGAAAACGGCATAAAACAGGAGAGAAAAAAATATGAGGCAAGCTCATGTAATCAATACTGCAGTGCTGAGAACTTTTTATCATTCATGGTGTCAACATCATCATCAACATGCTCGAAAACTGGGTGGGTGAAAAGGGATAGATGAGAGAGAAAGGAAATATGTCTTTCAGTCGAGCAAACAGCGGAGTGCCAAATCGTGATCACCGTCTCTTTTTCTCTAAGGGGGTCATTTCAAAGCTTCTCCCTTTAGATACTGAAATTCGTTCTTTTGCTTCAGATCCAACGCCCAACTGCCACATCTATGGAGACTCGCCCTGGAGTGAATACTGACACCTTTCCCAGGTGTCTTGGCTGAGCAATAAGCTTATTGGAGAGAGCACCATTTCTTTGTGGATGCCAATTGTTTCCCGCTCACAGGTTATGGAGAACGCCGTGAGCCTTTTTCTGATCTGTCACACACTAAATCATGGCGGATCAACATAGATTGAAATCATTTTCTTTTGTATCACATTCACTCCAAGCAATTTATGAAGAATATCCATGTCACTGCCTTGGAAAATATGTGCAAATTTAATGCAACTGTTAAAAAATGAATTTGGTATCTCAAGAATCAGCAGCAGTGATGGAATATTTATTTTGTTGAGTTTTTTTTTTTTTTTTGTCAGGTTGTATTCATATTTAGTGTGACTGTTCACGAGCTATGCCCTGTAGGCTTTCTGAATACATTAGTGATTACTATCAGATATTATTATCACGAAATACAAGTTCTCTCTCTGCTGTTCAGATAAAAATGAGCAACTTAAAATTTTGCCCCCCCCTGCTAAGTTGTTTAAAAATACTGGCATGCGAGCCTTCCCTCTGCTGATTTCCCTCCAGTGTCCTAATGTGTCACACGAAAAAGATTAGATCTGACAAGTAGAGTACTTTTGAGGATAGTATTTAAAGGAGCAATCAGTAATATTTAACAGTCCTGGTGCATCATGACATTATCAGGGTTTTGGGCTTTTTGGCAATGACAGTCAATTACTTTCCCACTTTGTTTTGACAGAAATGCTCCACAGACTGATCACTGAAAGAAAAATTAAAAATCCCAGAATTAAATCAATTTGAACGCAGTGAAAAAAGAACAGACACATAGTATCACCCTCTCTCCCCCTCGATGGGATTCACTGAGAGAATCAGTGTGTATCACCCCCAGGGTTTGTACATCCATATAGCTTTGAAGAATTTGTTTACTCTCGAGATCAAATGATATTTTTGACCTTGACTTATTTTTCTTTTGTACCAGACCAAGTTTGTATTTTCGCGTTTGTATAATCCCTTAGGGGGTCAGAGAGCTTGACCAGCCTACAGGGTCCTTATCTATATGAGTTAGGGCACACTAAGCTGCATGGCCATGATCCAGGACCCCTGTGGTTGTTTGGACAGCGGGGGGTGCCTCAAAGTCAGCTGGCAGCAGCATTGCAAATAAGACAGTGGAAAAGAGCACAATGGCAAAAGAGATTCATGATTTCTGACCCACTGCAACCAATGACCTCCAGCTAACTCTCCAGACTTTACCTGTAACTACTCCGACGAGGAGCAACAATATCTGCTAGCTTTGATGCTGTGAGGTTTCAAGAAAACGGGCTTATTTTTTGTCACTCGTGTGACCTTGCATGTATGGATTACTAAATGGGCCAACAAAGTGTTAAGGCCCCTTTGGCCTTCACCTGCAAAATATCACTTGAAGACACATGGACTGGCCAGTGGCAATATATACGTATGCCCCGTTATGTCCAATTAAATAAAGCTTCTTTTTATGACATTTATGAAATTTGAATCGGTCACCTCCTTTGCCTGTGTGCCTTTAAAGGTGATACTTCGCCTGTCTAAGCCAAAATTAGGAGATGAACACACTGCAAAGACTACAACCAATGGCCAACTGCGCCTCCATGGGAAGATGTAACTCCATACCAACAGCTGGCTGTAGTCCATGATTGCCATTCAAAAAGGGAAACCAGAAGACCGTCTTGATGCTAGTTAGCCAGTTAAAACATTAACAATATAATCCAGTGTTAAAAGAACAAAGTACATTTACCGTGTGCCAGTGAACAACAACACAGACCATCAGAAACTGTTTCTGCTAAAGGGATCAATGGCTAAAGAAAAACAATCTTACCTTTTATAACAAGTTTCTTTCCATCTTATTCTCTCCTCTCTCTAGTTTTTCTTGTCTTGCGCTTAGCTTAACTGCCAGTCAGAGAGACAGGCGACCATCGGCTTTGTGTGTCAGGTCCTTAAACTGGATAAAATTAATTAGGCTGATGTTTAATTAACATGCACTACATGGTTAGTGGCACATTGCTGTAGTATAGTTCAGTGCATAGTAAAATATGAGGCAATGTAATAAACCTCAAATGTTGTTCTATGTATTCATATAATAATTTGGTAAATTTACTTTCTTGCAGACACATACACTGGATTTTGTAAAATCAAATATCAACTGACTTTGAGGTTTGTTTTTTTGCATAAAGCATGAGCAGAGTCATTTGGTGTTCCCAGTCTCATTGTCAGTGATGAGTTGTTTTAAACTCAATCATCCATTTCCAATTTCCAATCATCCTTGTATTTTCAGGCTAATCATCAAGAGTTTCTGTAGACTGCACCTGTGAAATTTATAAGCCCTCAGCAAACTCTGGATGTGAATTACAAGTAGATTTCTTTGCATTCGGGATCTGACACTGCAAATGGTGGTGCCTGCTTTCTGTTTTTAAATTGTAGCCAAAGTGCACACGGTATTTATCCATGACACTTGATTTACAAATTAGTATCAACAAATTATGATACACTGCATAAGTATAAGAGTGGAACATTAACTCAGTGCACATACTCAAATCAGTTTCCAAAGCAGTTCTCAAATATTTACTGAATACATAGATTTCAAGTTTTGATTCTGATCAGAATGTAGAGACTAATGCCAATGTAATGAAGCAAGGGGACATTTAAACCAACAAAAACAGATAAGCAAAATTACATGGTATCTTACAATCCACATCAGTGCTCTGTAATTTAAATCAGTGTAGGAATCACTGTCATCCCCAACAAGACTTGTGTGCCCGGACCATGCAGACAGTGACCAGATGTCTACTAACAACAGTCCAGTGAGACAAATGATTAAATAGTAAGAATACCCATTTTAACTCACAATCTTACAGACCATATAATTGGTGGTTAATCACCTAGTAATGATTACTGAACTTTTCAAATGTGTTTTTGTTTTAGCTTGTGTAAGGTTCTATTTAAGGCCACTTTCACTAATCCCTACGAAAGAACAAGAACTACAGGAATAAGTCTACACCTACAGCTTTAGAAAAGACACTTTTTACTATCCAATAATATCCACAATATACTGCAGCAGAGACAGTGCCCTTCTTGTGGCTTTTTAAAGCCGTTGTGAAAGATTGATTTTAGTTCTGTTAACCCTGGGTACAACATTTTACACCATCTATCATACAATGTTAATGGACTGCCTTCAGCAACGAGTTGGTGTGGATGGTTCAGCACTGAATTAGATGAGTTTGCTTATGTCAGATGTAACATTTTCAGTGAAAGCAGGCAATATCTCACCCTCCTCAGCACACAGTCATGACACTCCCTTTTTGCAATGGCATTCATAGGTCGTATATACACAGACATAATGCCTTTTAAAAGAGTGTGACCCAAAACTCCATTTCCATGCTGACCTGAACTGTTGGATACTGGATCTAAAAGCAGTTATGAATCGACCAGTTTGCGCATACATGCTGGTAAACAATCAGATGTGTCTTTTAGCTCATCATGGAGACTGTGCCCTGCAGTGGTTTATGAGGGCGAATATTGAAAAGCAGGTAGAGAGAGTAGCAGAATCATGTCTTTGACAAATATGTCTAAGAGCAATTTTTTAAAGGTTATAGATCTCATTGTAAATAAAACTAAAAATAAGACACTTTTACTCATGATCCTCACATACAAAAAAATGTCATCTATGCTGTTGGTGGATCTGATTAGAACAGTTCAATTGTAAAATGGCAGCTACAGACTGCGTCAGCCATTTTTTTTTTTTTTTTTATAGATTTTGAGTTTCTGTTTATGTTTTTTAATCTCTTAATTGGTGCTTGTCTTGATTATTGCTACATGCCATTCAGCTGCTGCAGTGGGGCACTTGTTTAGGTCGGGATGTGTGGACAGTTGAATGATTCCCCAACCTGAAACATGGGCAATTATAACAACAATGTAAGACGTCACAAAAAAGAACCATATTGCAGTGCCCGTGTTAACTGACCTGATGGGTTCACATTTCACTGGAGTAAAACCTTGTATAGTTCTATGTGACCAATGACTGATTGATTGAGTGATTGATTGAGGAGACATGCCATGGTGAATAAGGACTGGTGTGACAGTGGGAATGTGAGCTGCTGTCCTGTTCCTGCTTACCCTGCACCACAAGGAGAAAAACACTGTAGGGCATTGCTGTCCAGAGGCAGCTGCCACTCCACCACATCGGGGTGGAGTGGCCTTAAACAACAAATGCAACTATACCTAAAAACTACATATAAATTACACCGCAGTCAGAATCCATGGATTACTAGAACAATCCAGAAACATAATCAATTACAAAGCAGCAGCCTACATTGCAAGATGAAGTAAAAAGGATTTAACTGCAATGCACCCGTTTAAGGAGCTCACAGAGTGTGGCAAATAAATGACTGACTCATTGATCTTTAATCTTAGTATAATTTGTGAATATAAGGATAATGGTAAAACAGCAATTGAAATATGATGCAATGTAAAGGGACTGAGACTTTCTGGAGGATATAAAACTCTTTCTCTGAGAAAAATCTTTGCTATGCTCTGCTTGTGCACCTCATATGGAAATGCATAGCTGTGACGACTGGCAATTCATTGGAAAATTCACTCACACTAAAAATAAAGTTCAAAGTCTCTCTAATATAAACCTCCTCCCTACCTCCTTGTGGCTGTGCTACTTACTTGATACCTGTCTTGTGAGCAATGACGGATGCTCGAAGCCAATATCTCCTGTGGATCAACATATTTAAATATCGGCACTGCAATATGGATAAGCATCTTGGTCTATTATCGCCTCCAGGGATCCGTAAACAGACTTTTTGCTTTCGTCACGACAGTCAAGTCGACTAAAATTAGCACTGTTATTGCATATTTTGGATGTGCTTACAAACTTTGGAAGGCACTTAGAATTAATATTTTTCTGGAGGCGTCAATCACTGACATTTTGGGGTTGTCTTACAGGTCTTTCAGGCTTATTGCACGTCTGAAAATATGTTTATTCACCACAGAAGACCTTGTTCTGTGTTCTTGTAAACCCGACGCCTCCGCCATATTCGATGGCTGCCTCTTTCTTTTCCTCTTTCATCTTCATCACATCCCCCTCCCTCTTACCGTGGATGTGTCCTTGATGATTTCCACTGCCCCTCCTCTCGTGTGACTCCTGGAGTCTTTGCTGCTTGTCTAACCAAGTAAATTATAGGCAAATTCACAATGGTGGTTAGCAGGGGAGTCAGGATCTAGGCCCGCTTAAACACCCGGTGCACATAATTCATCAAAATTAACATCAGTTATAACTCAGGAGTACCTTAACATTCCTAAATTGTTTGCTCTCTCCCACTGTCACACGCATATGCAAACACACACTTTGTCCCTATTCTAGTTCGGGAAAAAAAGATTACTTGATATGAGGGAGTTTGCTAGAGTTGCAAGGAAATTTATAAGTTATAGTCTGGCTCTGACATTATGAGTCTCTCTCTTGCGAAATGTCAGATGAGCAGCTGATACCAGGCAACCTCATACATCAATGTTTCAGTGTTTACTCACCAACTAAAACCTGAGGCTTTTACCTCAGATAAAAAGCATTACCTCATTATATTTAATGCTGTCTTTGAGCTATGAAGATGAGGCCTGGATATGACTTGCATTTCATGCCTTTACTAAAGTGATAAGGTTGCAGAGGTGTGTCATTGTTTATTTTTCTCAATATTTTAGCTTCATAAATTTCCTGGCTGTTGCCAAGCTATGTAATGCTGATGTAACTTTCAATTGGCTCTGTCAATCTTCCCCCCCATTCACACCATTAACATTTTTATTTGACATGCATATAGACTGATGCATGCCATGTTGATGTAACCTCATCCGAGTCAAATTCTGAACACGCACACTCATTTCAAGCAGCGGCTTAAAAAAAAGTGAAACTTCTCTCCATGTTTAAAGCATGACAGATGAAATATTCATGTGTCAGACAGCATCAAACTTCAATCATCGCAGTTCGTGATGGCATTTTTCAGAATATATTTTCCATTATGTTGTGTTCTTGATTGATATTAACAGGCAAAGGTATGGCATAGACGATGAAAAAGTCACCTAAACTCTTCTCCCTCCAGGATATAGATTTTAAGGGAGTGGTTAGCCTCATGGCTTTGATTTTAGAAACATTGTCAATAAATGGCACCAACCTGTCACCTACAATGCCCACCCTTACTTTAAGCCTTAATGATATATCAAAGGGAGTATACAGCTGTCATAAATAGGGGAAATTTCTAGACCAAAACTGTTTGGGCATTTTAAAATGGGGATCTATGAGAACTGACTTGCTTTTGGACCCAGCCTCAAGAGGCCATCTGGAGAACTGCATTTTTTGGTACTCGGTGCTGGCTTCATTTTTCAGCCCCGAAGGTTGCCGCTTGATGTTTGGCTTTTTCGATCTTATACTGAAGTGAGATGCAAGGTTAAGGGGTTTCCAAAGTATTTCATTCTGAAGGGGACATGAATGTCTGCACTAAATGTTAAGGAAAAAGAGTAAAATGAAAATTAAGATAAGGAAAACTAAAACATTAAAGAGGGGCAGTATAACTTTCAAATATGCTTTTACCCTCCCCTTCTGTTTCTAAACTTAACTTTTGAACATTTTCACCCTTATTTGGCAGAACAGTGAAGAAAACAGGAAATTTGAGGAGAGGGAAGGGGATGAAATGTAATTTGATGCTGAAAAGTTATAGTTACGTGGTCTGCATCTTAGATAACAAGCCACTATGACACTCCAGTAATGACTGTTATTTTATCTCACATTTTATGTTTCCTCTCAAAATGTGCTTTTTAAAAACCACTTGCCACTTGCCAAAGAAACTATTGCGCTATTTCCTTCATTCATTGGTTCTTACATAAGCAGACAGCCTCAATGTCCTGCCCTTCCTGTTTCATTTCACAGCTTTCTAATCCCACATGCAGTTAAGCCGCTCCGACAAAGTGCTGCCGTCATAAAAACCTTTTTATTACAGTACGCAGCTCTTGATAGCAAATGTGGTTTCCATGGGAGCCTGCACAGACTGAAATTTTCTAAAAAGGTGAAAGGCAGCGTTTGCTTTCATTTGCTGTTTGATCTTTGACAACCTTGTGAGATGTGAACTACCCTCATTCAAATGACAGTTAACCACTTTATGTCACTTCAGTCATGAGTGCCAGGTGATTTGTTTTATCAGGGCCCTCAAAAGGGACAGGTCGAGTATGTCTCTAAAATAACTTGATTCGGTCCTTAACAGCTTTTATAAGGAGAGTTAAGGGGAGCATTGTTGGTTCAGCAGGCTTTTTCAGCAAAGTGAATGAATCAAGGGTACATCCAGCGGCAGACCTCTCAGAGACATTTACTGTGTGAGCAAAGTTACGACCTTACTTTGTAAAAACATATCATCAAAAACAGGACCCTAATGCAGTCTTGTTGGCCCAACAAACCATCTTTCATAGGTGCTGATCAGCAGACTATGATATTTATGTCCTCGTTAAGATGTCCCTGCTGCACAGTGCAGACGATAGATATCCAGTAACTCCCTTTTTAGGAAGTCGCCCACTTTAGCTGTAGTTGAACATAAGACAGTATTCATCATGTGAAGGGACGTTTGAAGAAAAAGCCTCAGAATTTTCTCAGTAGATTTATATCAACTGGCCAATTGTCAAGATCCATTCTTGAAATGTTGGACCGCCCACCATCAACATCCTTACACCTGCCAGCAGCCGGACGAGAACAATGCTGGGCTTTTGATCCTCGTGTTTACATTATATAGCAGGGCTCCACAGCATGGGAACAAACCATGATAGTATCAAACAAATAATTTTGGATACATTTAGGAGAATAAGTGCTCAGAGTATGGTTAGGTTACTAAAGATAGACACACAGTAACTGCTGTCTTGTCAGTGTGGTTTCACCCTAATTAACAGCTCCCAGGAGCAAACAAATGATGTATAACCACCAACTTAAAACCATCTTTTCATAACCATAACCCAGTTATTTCTGTGCCTAAATCTAACCACACCTTCACCAGAGCATGTACATGTAAGTACCTGCTACAGCATAATTTACAAATGTAACATATCAGTGGTTTGCAGTTGGAACTTGCAGGTGGGCATTAAGTTTTCAGGACAGCGTTATCAGCAATAATCACTGTATGAGCACAGTGCGATGGGGAGCAATTAGCTAGCCAGTGGAATACAAACACAGAGACTCATTGCAATGCACAGAGAGTAAGGATGACCTTATTCTCTGCTCAGGATGCCATTACTCCACTTTATCTTTACATAGCAAATACTTGTCTGCTGCTCTATTAATGCTCTGAATGTTGCATACAGCTTCTTCAAGGGCCAGAATCAAAGACTTTTGGGGAATTATTTGGATGTGACAGCAGACTGCGGGCTTGTGGTTGGACATTTTGTGAATAGGTAACACTTTTCTTTTACATTTGAATCATGGATTGTGCCTTTAAACACATATAAAAACATGACATGTGCTCACCAAAGACTGATTTCCTTTGCAGTCTCCCTATTTGAAAGGTGAAGCGATTCCTCTCTAAATCATTTCATCTTGCTGGAGCCTTCATGACCACCTTTGATTTCCTCCTGGCATTTCTACCTCTTTCAGCCAGTCTATCAGTCTCTCTCCCTCTCTCTCTGTTTTGTATTCCCAGTGGCGGTGAAGATCCCAGCTGCTGACTGCTGGAGATGAGGAGTTCTTGTGCAGTAATAGCCTATTACAAGTAATTTCTCAGACACACTGACACTGGTTCCCAGCCAGTCCTGTCACTCCGTCACTCTGTGAATGAAGCCATACAATCAACAGTAAATGGCCAGTTCTTCTGTGGGGCACTGAGTCCAAGACACACATAACACATAAATACACACTTCCAAGCAAATCGTTGACACACACACACACACACACACACACACACACACACACACACACACACACTTCTGCTGAATTTGTGAATTGGATTTCTATGATCTCTCTTGTGAGCCAAATAATCCTCTGAAAATTCATCCGCCTCACTGAGGAAGTAGAAAGAAATCTATTATTTGCGAAAAATGCAATCACAACTGGTCATTCTAGTTCTTCAGAAAGGTCTTGGATATTTACTTTGTAAAAATTCCACAAATCTTTTACACTTTTGCCAAGACTTAAATATCTAAAAAATGAAATATGTATCGAAAGCCCCCTCACATTTAGATTTTTATCAATTATTCAGTTGTTTTCCCCAGTGCAAATGGAAAAGCAATATAATCAAGGCTTACACAGATTTGTTTTATTTATTATTGAAACCCCATCTCAACTCTCTTTCCTCCTACTGCTCTTTCTATCCGTCTCCCACCCACTCGCTCTCCCTTATATTTATTTCTTCATATTTATTCTCTTTGTTTCCTGCGTACGACTCCTGCCCCCTCCCCCCCTCCTCCCATGCACACTATAGATGTAATTGGACCCTCATCAGCCCTCAGTTTAGTTCATTGTTAATAAATAATTCAAATATTTTTAATGGGTGACATCCTACTCTGGTTTCAATAACATCTCCACTGACTCTTTTCTTAGGGGATTAAAGGGAAAACAAACACAAGCAACTATTTAAAATGTTTACATTTCAACAAATCAAGCACCCCGGACCCCTTATAAATATATTCAGCAAAGCCTCCGGGCCACTACAGTGTCACATTAACTCAGCTCTTTAAAGATGGTTACAATTACTGTCATGCAGCACAGTTTCAAAGAACAAATAGCTGCAATACCAGAGCATCTTGTAAAATATCATCACCCATTTCGAATTAACATTATAAAAAACGCTGTGACCTATCTTAAATTAACATCACAAAGACCATTATCAGAGAATCAGCGTTACAGAATAAAATACAACTCAGCAGAAGTCATTGCATTTGAATTTAATTTCCTTCTCAGTTCTGCCTTTATCCCTCCCCCTCCTTTTGTTCTCATGATGACTATTATTAAATATACACCAGCCTGTCATTATACAGTCATGTCAGTGAAGGTGCATTGAGGCTTTATTAAACTTCCCTCCATACTCTCTCAGGTGCATTTTCTTTACAAATTAAAATCTGTTGTGGTGGAATACCATTAGACTTGGATGAATAATTGCCCTCACTTTTCAGCAGAACAGCTGAGTTTCAGATGAACTGTATGAGTAGTGACGACTGTCCTCAACATCGTGTTTGTCTTTCACTTGACACTTAAAAGGGGACTACATCCACTTTAAAAGCTCAGCCGTGTTATTCCTATAGTCTAACACAGTATGGAGTGGGCTTGGGTGGCAAGAGCCACCCCTGAAACCTGATCGGCCAACCCAAGGTGCCATCCCATTACAATTGGCTATCTGTCCATTCAGTTTGAACTGTTTAAGCAGTAAACATACTTTTTGTTTAAAGATGCAATTAACCACCCTGCAGCCAGAAATTACACTGTTTTCATCATATTTGGTCCAAGGACATACACATAGGTGTAATAATTGGCTCCCTAGGGAATAAACACTTAAAAGCTGCTACATCTAAACAAACTGTAATATATATATATATATATATATATATATATATATATATATGTGTGTGTGGGTGTGTGTGTGTGTGTGTGTGTGTGTGTGTGTTTGTGAATTATAAACTAGAATTATGATGTGCTAAATGGTCTCAGAGATTGAAAAAAATATATACGTATATAAAAAAACGGACGATAAAGCACGGTATGTTTTATGGTGTGGCTATGCTTTGGTTAAGTCACTATCACGGCACTGTCCTGAGGTTCTCAGTCAGATCCACCCCTTGCTCCTCCACAGCTCCAGCTTCATGTTGTAAATGGAGCTTTACAATGCTATTCATGAATTCAAAAAACATTCTGAAACACTATATATTTGAAAGCATGTAAAATGTATTTCTTCATTATTAATACACCTTCTTGACATTTCTGGGTGGCCACTTTACCACTGTATGATTATAATCAAGAATGACAAAAGGGCAGGCAGGTCAAACTGACAGACTGCTGCTGAAAATGAAACAGAAATTGTCTATTACCTTTTTTTGTGGACAAGAGGATAAAATGTAATGTCGACACTTGCTTAGCCCTATAATTGAAAAAGGAAATACAGGGCATGCTGAATAGAACATTCAATCAATCATATGTCATGAATTATGGGAGGATTCATGTCTTGTGGTAAATACTTGAAATTATGTTTCGCTTTCATTGGGTGTGAACCATAGTTGTCTCTGCCTGTATTGTGACACAATGACAGTTACTTTTTTTGTAAATAAGGAATACCATTTACGCTCTGATTTTTTTATTCCATCACAGGTCTCTAAACACTTTTTGCATGTTCTGAAAATTTGACATGCTGTGTCATCCCACCAAGGGCATTTGTTGACATCAGGGTAACGGGCTGCATCATCCTACCATGTGCATTTGTTGATATCACGGTAGCGGCATCCTGGAGCGTAAACAGCTGACACAGAAGGATAATTAAAACATCCTAAGTAGTCTCAAAAGGTCCTGACAGAGCAGCACCATGTGATGAGTTAGGATGAAAACATGTTGGACTATGATATGCCGCCGGGCAGTGTCAGCTTGACAGAACCTTCTGTAGTGTTACATCCACTGCCGGTCAGCACCTGTTGTGGCTGTATGATACACAGCTGAATGGCAACAGGTTGAGAAGCTGCTGATAATGACGCAATGTAAGTTAACAGAAGGTCCCACAAACCCAGGAATGAATGTTGAGCCACACCATTTAGTTTTTTTTCTAAACCTAACCATGTGCTTTTTGGCCTAAACCTAACCACCATATTTACATTTGTTGCCTATTCCTAAGCATGTGCTTTTGTTGTCATTCTAGCATTGGTTGCGGCATCCTGGAATGCCAACAGCAGACGCAGGAGGATAAAGTGTAATATGTAGACACCAAAGTCCACTGACAAAGAGGCAGTATGTGATAAATTTGGATGAGAACATGATTGTTTACCACAGTGGATGCTGTTTGGTTTTATGAAGCCAAACATTGAAAAGATAAGACAAGACCCAGGTGTTGTGACAAGTGACAAGAACACAGAGAGCTGGCAAGGAAGATTCTTCACCAATGTCGCCAACAGTCGGCCTCACAGTGAGACTGTTGGAGAAAAACCAACAAATAATGCCAACTCCTTCAATCCTTGAAAATTATAAAGGGTATTTGAGAGATAGAAAACCAATAAAGAGCAAGTTGGATGACAAAGTGGGCACAAAGATTGTTCCATCTCACTGGCATACCAGTACACTTATGTTGTTTATCAAGAAAAAAACAATCCACCTGAGGGACCTTGCTGAAAGAGTAACTGATGCTTCTCAAACAACACAACTGAGATCATAGAGTCTATGATCTCAGAGAGTCTATGTTCTCAGGGAGTTGTCTATGGCATACACAAAGGCAGCTGACCGACCAGGCTTTGACACACATTTTCTCATTCACACTTCTGTCTTTCTCCATCTCCACTTTCCTCCTTTATCTCTCTGTCTATTCAGAGGTCTCACTACTGCTGCGAGAGCAACCTCTAATCTCTTCATCTCCTTTTCTTCAATGGTGGAACAATGTGTCCTGACAGTTGACAAGACTCCGTCCTCCTGGGGGCATAAACAGCTGTGACTGGTAACCTGATTAAGAGGTCTAAGATAGCATCGCATGTGGAGATTGAAAGAGAGAGAGAGATTGAAACAACAGAGAGAAAAGATAACCGCCACAATGATAAATGACCACCAGCGCCAGCCTTTAGTTGCTAAGTCCCTGCGAACACCAGATCAACATGGTCTCTTGGCATTGACAACCAGGCTAAAGGCTCTTAAACATGTACAGAGAACAGCACGTGTACTATCAAAGTTAGTATTTTTTAATTACATGGTTACACATATTTGCTATTATTCTTTTTGCTTGTGTTTGTTCTACCTTGAGTGACACTTTATTCTCAAGGTCATGCACTGAGCAACAACAAAGACACTTAAGAAATGCATTTTTTTCAGGTGGTACACATGGTTTCAGGGGAGTTATGCAACTGATCTAGCCTAGTGTACATTTTGACTGTCTGTGTACTGTCTGGTGCACTACATAACTTTAAGGTCAAAACACTGTTTTCACTATCATCTCCTTTCTTCCTGTTGCTCTGTCAGCCCTTCCTTCTTGGCTCCCTTTGAGATTTAGCAAAGCCCCCTCTCTCTCTGTTTTTCATTCTTTCTCTGTTCAAGGCTTTATTTTGTTCTCAAGTGTTTATTAGTAAAAAGCCTCAGAGGATAGAGACCTTGATAAAAGATGGAGGTGGTAGACCAGTAAGAATGAAAAATAAATCCTCTTCATTTCAGAGTTATGAAGCCAAACTGGTGTGACAATTTAATTACTTAAAAAGCAAACCACAACCATTAATATGCATAACAAATGCTATAGATTTCAGATGTATTAAGTCTATCCCAAAGCCAGTTTTTGCTCCTTATTCATTGTTGTCTGAAGCACTTGAGTGCAGCAATATAACATTGATGCCACACCTGTCATCAGAGTCATGTATCAACACAATAATCTATCCCAGCTCAGGGGATATTTGCTTTAATTTTTCTCTGCTCCTTGATTTGGAGCCTTTTAATTTCCATTTGAGACAATGTTATACCAAAATTCTAAATGTGAAAAAAGATATGTTGATGGATGTCAAAAGTTACTTTCAAAGTCATCAGCTCATCCTGCATTTTAACCAAAACTAGATTAGAATTTAATGTTTGGTTGGTCTATAGCCCCTGCTGTAGCTCAGAACACTAGGCTTCAAAGAACCATAGCCTTTTTTGACACCCTACTCATACAAAGAGGAAAAGACAAGACTGATACTCTCCACAGATCTAAAAAATAAAAATAGACAGCAATACTATCAGTAGTTAAAGACAAAAAGGCATTTTGAAGGAGGATCTTTCAAAGCACTATCTAGGCTGACAGACTTCATGAAGAAATCATTACACAAAGAGTATGAGGTCACTCTCGGAAATGTTGCCTCAACTAATATGGGGCTCCTTCATGTCTTAGTTGCAGGGTTTGGCCTTTAAAATTATATTAGACATGTCAGTGATGTGAAAAGGGCTCATGTTGTCAAAAAGTCTCACATTCATGGATTAAATAATTGTCTGTGCTGCACTGAAACTATATAAATGCTTCAAGGTCGAGGAGCCTATCGGTAATCATTACACTGCTAACTGGCTCTTTTGGATTAACATTTCAGTTCAGTACAGAGCGTAATGGCCAATGTTGTATTCTGATCTCATAATAGCTCCTTGTGTGAGTTTGCAATTGATCTATAGCATAATGAACAAGGTGTATTCCCACTTTTTTGAATATGTAAGAACACTGCATTCTTTTTTGTTCTAATGAGTTAACATAGAGCACAGCTCACAGAGTTGGAAAGCAGTTTTTTAAAGATTTACTACAAACTTGGAGTTTTTGGGCAGAGATTGAGGGTTTTGTCAGCTGATCAAGCTGCTGAGTAGACGAGAGCAGCAGGCTGGGATGTGGAGATGTATCCAAGCACAAGGAGACAAAAGATAACATCAGGAAATAAACACAGAGTCTAAACAAAACACTACCTTTGGCTTGAGCTACTATTGTTGTAGATGAAACAATCTGATTAGCACCCTGGACCCGGATTATCTGAAGTTTAAGTTCATCAAATGATGGGGATTAGGTGTGCCAGCTTCTGAGTTTAGGAGCAGGAGTAGACAAAACCACACACACACACACACATAGACAGGGAGACAACAGAGATTTTTTAGATAAATTGACAGACTATGTCTCATGTCATGTTCAACATTTCTGAACTATAGGAATCCCCAAGGCCCATTGCTGGGCCCCCTAATTATTTTCTCTGTCTAACTCCTCCTGGGTTATAGAGTTTGGATTAATAATATATCCTTCCACACTTATGCTGATGACACTCTGCTTTATCTTCAGGTCCTATCAATTCTGATATTCTGGACACACATGATAATTGTTTATTAGACAAGTACCAGAAGCCACAAAGCTTCATGCAAGTTTTTATTGTTAAATCTAAGTTCTTAAATGTCAGACATCATATCTTGGCCTCCAAAAGCTGCACAAAATGGTATCAAATCCCAGGGTTGTCTTACAAATAATATAAATCCCTCTACCAAAACTTGCATATATTTCTGTCAGATATTAAATATCTGTCAGTCAGGATTATCAGGGAGTTATTCTTGCCATCATCATCCCTGGACAGGGCTTCATCTCTGTGCTCCTTTGCCTGCAACAACACCAGCTACTTTTTCAAATGAAGCAGCCAGACATTGCACTAAAACAGTGATATTTCTTAACTTTTTTAAAGCCCAATAATCTGCTCAAAACTGCTCACCATACTAATGTCCACAGTCAAAACTGAATACGTTGTTGCTCTCCTTTATGGAATAGCCTTCCTTCTTCACCTTCCTTAATATGTTGGCTTTCATTAATTTGAGTGTACTCTAATAGTTTTTATTTAAATTACGATCAATGTTTTGATACGTTTTTGTCAGTATTTCTTTGTTTGTTTTTCTTTCTTATTTATTTATATTTGATTCCACGTGGTCCATATGGTTTATTTTTATTGAGCAGAAGTAGAAGAACTCAGGGTAACATGATAAGAGGTAATCTGTTTGTTAATAGTACCAAGTGCTTGGTTTTCACAATTAAAACATGCCATGGGAATTAACTGTTGCTTCATGTCCCTCTACTCAGAAATAACCAGCAAAGCAGTGCCAGACTTTTGCTGGCACAGAATGCCACCATGCATTACTCTTTCCAAGATCGGTCCTCTGAAGTGGGGAATCATGATTCAGTCGTGGAAAGGAATTTGACACTTTTTAATTTATTTAGTTTGCTTGATGGTAGGCCCGATCATCACTGCCAGCCAAAGATAATTTAAAAATTAGCCTGAGCTAATTATTTCCTTGTGTATGCAGGTGATCTCCCTGGCTGTTTTGTCAAAACCTATGTTTTTGGCCATCATTTCCTCAGCTTTGCCTTCTGTTTAACAGTTAAGCTCTGCCTTCCCCATATTCAGATCTTCTTGTAAGCCAACGGGATCCTGTGATGGGCAAAATGAGACTATGCTGGCTAGCCTGTGTTGTGTTGTACTAAGTCTGGAGACAGTAAAAACCTACGGTGAGGGCTCAGGGTACAAGGGTTCTGCCTCGCTGCATGCTATCATAGTAGTTGGTCACTAGCTGTTGTTACTCACAGTTGCAGTGTAGTGATTTTGCCATATTGTAGCAGAAATTAGTGGCGGAGCAAAGCCCTGCCAAGCCCAGGTGCAAACTGCTCCAAAGGGCCCTTTGTGCAAACCATGTAATTCCCTTTTTATAGATGGGCACTTGTGGCTCATGCATACAACAGGCTACCAATTCTAAAATGCAACCACCTTTCTCGGTGTAGCCTGGCTGGAATTCATCCGGAAAGATCCCAATACTAAGAAAAGTTGCCAGCAATAATTTTTGTAAGGTACTGGACACTGTTGTGGATGTAACATTAATAAATATATAAATCAAATAGTAAAATAATGCATTGCAAAAGCAGAAAAGCATAGATGTTTAAGTAGCAAATACCAGAGCAGCTGAAGGACTAACACATTAATAAAGCAAAGAGCCTGCACAATTTATACACGCGTTTTTTGACTTTGCCTTGTGAGTTGTTGAAGTCTCTAGTCACAAATCAGTGACTATTCACCAGTTTGAACAGCATTATGTGTGCCTTGCACTCTGCAATTTCTTCATCAATCTTCCATTTGTTCAAATTTTTTGCTAGTTCATTCTTAATAGACGGTATTACCAATTCACTCAGCTTCCTTAGTCCGATGGCACTCCTCTTTATGTTTTTGAGTTTGTAAAATGAGCACTCAACAGTAATAGCGGTAATAGGGATCTTCAAAAATAGCCATAGACAGTCTGTAATCACCTTACTAAGAATTCGTCAAAATTTGACCCATCATGAACATTTAACCAGACCTTGCAAACATTTGTTGGTTGTGGAATGGCATTGTGGATGTGTTTAATTTGCATCAGCATGCTAGCTGAGTAGTAGCATTAAATCAACGATTAATTAAGTACCCATAGTGCAGTCAGTCTTAATTTAATGCACTGATGCACATTTTTGTGCTGTTTGCAAAGTGCTAATTAAGTTTAACATGCCTGAGCCTTGAGCCTGGGTTTGTCTATACCCCTTGACACTTTACCACTGGCAGAACTGTTGACAAGATCCTTCCTTTGCTGTCACCTGTTGGTGGTCCCACTCCATCCAGCAAAAACAGTTTATGAGCGCTTACATACTTCTGGATGCCACTTCCAAATAGGCCACTGAGATGGATCCTACCACAGGTCTAGTCAAGTATCTGCATTATTTTCCTTTTTTCTCCCTTTGTTGATCCTGAGATCTTGGCCACCGTTTGGGGCTGTATGAATTAATAGGTATAGAAAATAGGCTAGAGAAACACCATAAATAATTTAATATCTGGATAGTAACAGTCATGCTTTTCCAACAGATCCCACCATCTTTCAGAAACCAACCAGTGGGAGTTGCCAGTGCTGTGACAAGGACATGATCCCTCACCAGCTTGCCATCCTGTCAGCACAACCAACACATTTGCATCCCCAGACGTCACATATTGCCACTTTGCAGTGAGACTTCCATGTCTACATATTACACTCCAGTTATCTTTATGCATCTGGTACGTTCTAGGATGCCACTACCATTATATCTAAACAAGCACATGGTGTGAAAACACTGCATTGGTTATGTTTAGGCAACAAAAGCACATGGAAACCAACACCCGGACATCAACAAAACACATGCTGCCACAGATGGTTAGGATTAGGCGACAAGGGCACAGATAGTTAGGATTAGGTTACTGAGGCACATGGTAAAGTGTAGAATAAAAACATTCCATTCAGATGGGAAGCAAACACTGGTCTCCTGCATGACTAAAAGATTTTGTTAGCCATCTAATGGATGGTAGGTTTAAAATGTTGTTCCTTAGCACACATAATGAAGGACAGCGTTGAGTTTTACCAACAATGTGCATACAATAATATACAATAATATCAAGTCTCAACGAAACAGCAAGCCTCCAGCAAATTTAAGATATAATATATTATACCTACCTAATTTGAAAGGCAGAACTTTCTTTTTTTCTCAGTTTATAATACAGGTTAATTATATGCTATAGTCTGAAAAGGTAAGATAAACAGACTACAAACAGTTAAAATGGCTAACCACATCCTGCACACAGCCACTGAATAGCTCACCTCCTGCATGTAGCTCTGCAGCCTCAGACTGTTGGAGGGTCAGATTTGTTTCAAAGGCTGTTTGTTTTCTGAACTTCAACCTTTGTGTTCACCTGCTTTTAACTGACGCTGGCTGCAACAATGTTAGCAAATGTAGTAAGATCTACAGTAGAGCAAGAACAAGGATGTGACAACACTTTTTCAAATAAAAAAAAGGAGCTGCCCAAAGCTGAAAAAGGTAAAGCACTATGGAATAGCAAAATTGTTGGTGCAAGTCCATGTTTTTATTTTTTTAGTTGTCTATGTTTGCTTGAATATTATCACTTTATGCCCACCAATAGAATAAGGAAGAAAAACGTAACGATACAAAGAATATCACCTCTTACTGCCCCAAGGTGTCTGAGCTGTCACAAGCAAGCTTAATTGAACAAACAGTCATTAAAGTAATATTTGTTCTCACGAATTTAATAGAATTCACATACTTACTGGTTTCTAATGGGGCCATGATTTTCTTTCAATGTGTTTTTATGGACACATCTGTTACAATCAATACAATTTCATGGAGATTGTTGGTTTTATCTAACAGCTGTGACTTAAACAATACCAAAAATCTAATTTCAAAAAGCCAAATTGTTTTTGTCAGTGTTTCAGACAGAGTTTTTCAGAAAGCTAAGCTTTTATTGTTTTTGTGGAAAAGGCACAATTAAGCAGGTAATACTAGCCTTATCACCACATCTCCTTACCTGTGGTTTTGCAGTGGATATTAACACCAGGTTAAAAGCAAGGCAGATCAGATGGCTAAAGGGCTGACAAGTCATGCAAACAGCTTTAGTAGTTAGGGACACAAAAAAGCAGGGATGGGGAAAACAATAGTTCACACATTCAAATTTGTGAAAACATAACTGAAAGAACATAAGAAGTTGCAGTTTATCCTGTGCACCATAGGTTGCATTTAGCTCTGTAACCCCAGATTTCTCTTTTACCTAAGGAAAGTTGTGGTCTGTATTTTTAATGAGACTGCCGTCTCATTCTGAAACTTAAAATTGAAACTATTTTGTCTCCTTGTGGTAAAAGTATTGACTTTCAGTGCTCTGAGTGGCCATTGGAGCCTTTTTTGAAACCCTCCAGAAAGCAAGTAAACCATGTTTGAATGTTGATGCTGTTGCAGTTTTTTTGAAGTTAAGACACTTACATCCCCTGTGGGACGGAAGGACATCAATACTACTGGATCTAACCCACAACTGTCTTGCAGCCCATTGAAAGATGAAGGCCCGAAAGCTTGTATTTTTAACTATAGGTCTATATTCAGTTAGAGAACACAAGAAAAAAAAAAAATCAAAGGGATTCTTTTATCTAAATTTGTATCATCCAAAGCAGCAGAGAATAAAGGCATGTAATACCTGCCTTGTAAACAGAAAACGCTGTAACTTTTAAATATATTGCAGAAGACGAGTGAAGACTCGACCTTTAAGGATGACACTATAATTTGACTATATGTATCAACAGTATTTGACATGGACTTTTTTTCTTAGTTACTTCAGGTACTGTTTGAAGGAAGCATGAAAGAAAAATAGCCATATGTCCTAGTCTTTTTTCAGGAGTGCTTTATATGCTGACAAACATCCTTGACTGTATGTGCCAAGCTGTATGCAAACACCCTGTATCATATAAACCAGCCTATGATAACACAACAAACCCCTTGCAGCTCGCTCACAGCAAACATGGGTTTAAAACCGTGCTAAAAAATGCTCTATTAACTACTTAGTGGTGGTGTCAGTTGTTTTATGACTATGTTGATCTGCAGACATTATCAGACCTTTCGGGGAACAGTTTCCATGTCACTTTGAACTTATAAAAGTGAAAACATCAGCATTTGGATTATACAAAGCCACACAGATGGCAACCAGGGTCTTCGTTGTTGTTAACTCTCTTAAGTTAAGGAATTGACATTTATAGAAATTGGTTATGCTGCAAGGTTTCTGCTAGGAGAACTAATTCTTCCTTTTTAACAAACAATACTAAAAATACTCAATACTCCAACAATATACAACTATAGCAAAAAAAAAGACAAATTTGCAGTAGTAAATAGCATTTGCTGGTGTGATACAGCAGAGTAAGCGCACAGTCACATAAGTGAAATAACAGGCCATTCTCATTCCAAAGTCATCAAATACCACCACTTTGATGGTGCTTTTGGCATAAGATCTGGATGCCAAAAGCCACCTTTTGCATCTCCATGATATGCCCCTGAGCGGTCAGATGAGAACACAGCTTCATCCCACCATGTGCTTTTGTTGGCATCACGGTAGCAACATCCCAGAATTTAAATAGCAGACACATAAGGAAACCTAATTTGTGATATGTAAATTTGGAAGCGCAGTGCAAAGTGGAAATGTGTGATGACTTAGGATAAGAATGTGTTGAAACACCTGATACTGTATGATGTTGACTGCCCTACAAAGAGATACTGCCTAGCTTGAAGTGATTGGGAGTTATGCATAGAACGTAGGACAATAAAAAATGTAGGCAACCAATTATATAATTTTTCTCTAAAAGTATTAGCAAGTTAGCTATGTTACCTTTTTGAAAAATATTGGACACTGCCAATCTTCTGGTAACCAAATAGCTAGTAAATGAACCAGTGATTGTGAAGCATGAATGAAGCAGCTGTTGCTAATCAGCTAATTTAAGTACACAATTAATGCTTTGCCTTAATTAACCCTGTGCTCCATCTGTTGCTTGTTATTCACTTGTACCCAAATGTCAGTTTAAGGTCTAAGATGGGTGTGTAAAGCTTGAGTGAAACGTAAGCCGTTAAATGCCTTGTATACCCCAGTGTGTTGATTCAAAACTGCAACTGTAAAAGATAGCTGATGTGGGCAGCCTCCAAGCTTATGGGAACTTTACCAGTTTCCTTTTTGAAAATGCTGTTTTTCAGATTTGCTTGAGAAGCACTTCTTGATGACTTCAACATCTTATGGCCTTCAGCAGGAAACAGTTTGTTCACTTGGAATGGAGATGGATGTAAAGGATACTAGCGATGTCTTAGACTTATAAAACAGTGCACAATTTCTATAAATATTCTAGCTCCTACACATCTAGAGTCAAAGTTTTCATTGTGTAATGAGTGAATTATCATGTATACTAATGGCAATATTCATTTTTGTTCATTTTATCACAGAGCAATTTCACTATGAATCAAAAATCAAAAAAACTAATGTTAATTGCTGCTCTCTGGGGCAAATCTCGAAGCCATCTCACTTGGGGCTGCCATTAGACCTCGTCACAGAGGGAATTCTGCTTCAATATCATGTAAATAAGATGCTCATTTTCTTTTCTGGCTTCCTAGAGGGGTAAGCCCAGCGGGTGCTGCTCTCCAACCGCGCCTCCTAGTCATGGGGGGCGGTAGCTGTTTACAATTTACCATCAAGTATAGATTGGCAGGGGCTTTGGGATTTGGAAGTTGTGCAAAGGGAGTTAGAGGGTTTAGAGGCAGCATAGAGCGAAGAGTAAGCAGTGTTTGCTTATGTGAGGCTGCAAGTGACATGAATATTTAGAAGTGTGTGAGCATCCATATGAGGCAGGGCACGGTTGAGTGCATCTGTATCCTAATGATGGGCCTTTTCCCGTGAAACAGAGCAATGACTCCTGAGGAAGCGTGCAAAAAACAAGGATGAGCTGCAAGTTGAGCTATGATATAAAAAGGGAGGTAATTTTTTTTTTCTAAAGGTTGGTACAGATTGAAAGACAGATTAGACAATAATTGGAATGAGTCATCTCCTTATTTTGAACACATATCATATGACTTTTATTTGGAGATTGAAACGACACCTGGATTCCTTTTCATAATGTTTCCTTTCAAACAGCAGATAAAATCAGTGACAATTCTAAAATCACTTTCTTTCTTGCTTAAATTCTGCAAAAGTGTGAAGCAAGCTGATGCTCTATTTGCAGGCTTATTGGTGTATCAAACACACCTACAGTATACAACCCAGTGTGATGGATTACAATAACAGCAATGCCTTTGTGAACCCCACAGCTTAGCTTTTGTTGACATTGTGTAAGGGATTTGTCGATTCAACTCTGAGAACAAAACTTGAAACTGTAGCTCTGTAGGATCTTGTGCTGAAAGGGTGGTAGCAATGTTTGTGTGCAACTACGTTGAAAGGAATTCTGATATTTACTTTAGACTGACACCTGTCAGAAACAAATACCCCGCTGTGATGTAACTGACAATATAGCATCAGTTCTTTTTCCAAGAGAGATAGTCTGACCCAGTTGTTGAACCATCTCAGGCATCCATTTATAAATATTTGACTATGCCAGCAGAAATTTTACATTGCTCTGGTACTGTCAGAAGCATGTTCTGGCACTTACAAGCAGCGATAATCAGCATGGATTTACAGGGAAGACAGAACAGCTGGAAACTACAAAAGAACACATCATCATCAGCTCGATACATTACCCCCAACTCTCTCTGCAAAACAGGCAACCTGTGCTGCACACATTTCCCCGGGCCTCCATTTCTTCCTTTCTTTTTAGCACTGATGAGTGCACACACAATCAATAACTGCTCTCAGAAGCTATCCATTCTTAAGCTTGATTTTTGCACACTTATAAAACAAAGTCATGTCTCTGTTTTGTATTTATGTGACAGTGAGATAGAACTTTTAATTTTGAAAAATTAAGTAACACCTCACAATACGTATTTTGCTCTCATAGTTTACATTTACTCAAGGGTTGTAATGTAATGTAGTATTAATACGATGGTGTATTGCTGCTGTTGCTCTGAAAGAAAAAGAGCAGTAGAAACAGGAGCAGTGGGTTTTGATGGTTTTGACAGAGCTGGTATTTGATGCCCTGTTGATGCACCACAGTTGGCATAGTGCCCCTCCATCAGCAGGGTGCCAGGAGGGTCATGCTTGTTTGTTTTTTGTGTGAAGGTTCCCACTGTTTTGTTACTGTGGCTTGAAGTCAGACCTTTTTATCAGCTGACAACCATCATTTTTTTTTACCCCGCCTTGAGTCAGCTTTCTGCTCATTCCTAGGAACTAGTGAGTTACAGTGTGCAGCCAAGGGGTCCAAGGATGATAACCAATAGTACCTTATAAAGTATGTACTGTTGCATGCAGTGTGCACACAATGGAGACTTACTACTTCTTCAAAATACTGCACCCTTAACTTTGACCCTCTTTCTCATTCATACGTTACCATGGAGATGAAGCAAATTGCCATCCGCCAAACTCTTGATACTTTGCAATGTGCAACGTTTAAGTTATCACTACGTACATGGTGGACTCTATCCATAAATAAGCCTATATATGAATTTCTCTATCATTATTGTTTTCATTTTTTCTTGTTGATAATCTCTGTCATTATTTTGTTCACTTAAATGATTTATACTCCTTATATAACCATTCGACTCAGTCACTTGAATGTGTTGTCATCCATCATTGTGGCTTATGTCAGCTGTCAATCAGCTGCCAACCAGCTATCAAGTTGTGACGCATCTTCCGCTGCACAGAGGATTGTGGGTAAGCCAGAACAGCATGCTTGCTTGCATGCTGCAAAATCTGACCTGATACAGTAGACCATCCTGGTGTTTTTGGCATGTGGCATTTGACATACTATTTATTGGGTGATACAGTACCTTTTTTCTTTTTCTTTTTTCCATACTGTACAATATGGTAGAATGGGTAATTGAATGGGTATAGTGCACTATATGTTTAGTACCAGGGACAGCGATTTGGTGCAGTTTTAGCCTAAGCATTTATGGGGGGATCCTTTCCAAATGTTCTACTGAATGGAAACATGAACCTGTGCATACCTGGGACTAGTTCCCTGATTACCCAGCCAGAGGCTTTAACTACCTCTCTCTGTATGAGCCAAATCCCTTGGCCCTCTTGGAGCCTAACATTGTTGAGTCCAGACATGCTGAGATAGGACACTGCAGGCAGTGGCTGAGCACATGCTAATCAGCGAAATAAGGAAGAAGATAGGAGCTTTGTGTGGGGTCAGTAACCAATGATTCTTTTACAAAGTCTCTCTTTTACTCAAATCAGAAGTTCTAAAGTTGCAGAACACAGCAAAAGCACTTCAATTTGCCAGAAACACTGCTCCTTCTTTCTATTTCTTTCTCTTGTCTGTCTTAGACAGTTAACAGTAAATGACCTTGCTTTACAACAAGTAAGGCAAGTATGAGGTGGTCTATTCATTGGAAAAGATTGTGAACGTGTCCTTGTCCTTCTAATCTATTGCGAACATTTTTCATAATAGAACAATGAAACACCTGGGAGGTCCTCTAGGGATGCGCACTCCTGCGCACATACATACCAAATGCATACCACTTTATGTCTCTTAATGAAAGAGGCACTTGCAGAGGTGGAATTGAACATGCACAGTGCACCAAATAATGCATGTATTCTTTCTGTTGTTCAACAACAAACAAGTAAACAGGAGTAAAGTGATGGAGGAACTTCTCTCGCCAAAGGTACAGAACACACAATGATTACAATGTAAATCTCCTCGAAGCAAAGCAATTTTGTAAGAGCTCTACTTCAGAGATAAAATGTCTCGCTCACCTCTCTTACACTTTCTTTAAAAAACGCCATCCCATAGTTTCTGTAAATGCTCCAGCTGCTACTTAGATACAGAAAACACACAAATAGAGGAAGAAAATGAAGGGAAGAATCAAGGAGATATACAGTGCGAATGAGAGAAATGACAGGCCACTAAGCCATAAGAAAAATAGAAAATAATTGTAAGAAAATAGCTGGATTGAAAATCACATTTTTTGCACTTCATACTCAATATGTGCACTGTCATACACGGAAAAATGCTGCTTCCTTCTGTAGTGATATGTTTGCCGGGTGTAGTTCCATAGAGAGAAAATAGTTCCTATATGAAATTGCTCACAACAAGCTCTGTGGATTTTCTTGAGTAACCAGGGGCCTCATGTACAAAGGGTGCGTACGCACAAAAACGTGGCGTACGCTCTTTCTCACGGCAAAGTTCAGATGTATCAAGAGTGAAATGACCGTGGAAATGTACGGTGCCTCACGCCAACTTCATAGCTGGCGTACGCACGTTTCTATAGCCGTTGATACTTTGGCGACACTTAGAGGTGATCCTGGGAAACATAAAATAAACACATGTGTAACCAATCCGTCCTCTGAATGATGACTTAATGATGTGCACATCAGAGACACATGAACAATTAACACCAGTGAACAATTAACACACACACACACACACATACGTGTCTCCAATTACATGAGTGGATATAAAAGCGTGCGCAAAGTGGTGCAAAAAGTACCGCTGAAAACAATGGCAGCTTTAGCAGCATTAGAGGACATAGCAAATGGTGCAATTAGAAGAGAGCGTGTGTTTCGAGACAGAGACGATGTACTGGCACACGATGACGACTGGCTCATCAGCCGCTTTAGGTTCCCGAGGGCAATCCTCGTGGAACTGTGCGCAGAGCTGCGGCCGGCCTTGGAGCGCAACACAGCCAGGAGCCATGCGCTGCCTGTGCCCATACAGGTGCTGACCACACTGGGGTTCCTGGCAACCGGGGCATTGGGCACTGTGCGCGATGGGTGGCTTCTTGGTAAGTAAAGTTGTTGTGTAATTGTCCTAGTATTAGTCCCTGTGATGCGCATTGAGCATGTGCGCCCCCAAATCATATCCCGTCTTCACCGCATCATTACTAGTCAGCGGTTAGAGTTAGCGACTTGCTGTGTTTTGCTGGTTAAACTACAGTTTCAGATCTTTCTAACAAGCTCCTGTTTGTCACTGTGCGCAACGTACTCATGTTAATAACCCCGTGCGTAAAGTGTGCGTAAAGACTTATCAGCCTCACCTTCTCCCCGGCGCACTTCTGCACTAATTTGCAACAATAGTGTGTGATCCGTGTAAGTGTATAAACTTAATGAATGGAAGCTTAAAATCCCGTCTTACTCATCTTTTGTTTCTTATTTTCTGATCGTGAGAGGGGAATCTCAGGTGCAGGGCTTATTTAAATATGATTTGGGAATGTGCTTGGATTCATGCGTGCGCACAGATTCACACATCAGGATTTTTTTGTGCGTACGACGTTTTCTGGATTTGAGCGTACGCCATGTTTCAGTAGGAAATCCACGCAAGTCTTTGTACATGAGGCCCCAGGTCATTAGTTTTGGAAAGAAACATTGCTGTTGAGTTTTTCAAATGTATTTTTGGCACTTTGAGCACCACAAGCCGAGTGCCATCTAGTTCCATTATACTGAAAAAAAGACAAACATCTCTATGGCGGATATCCCCAACACTCAGCAGCTCACGCCAAAACAATCTTGATCAAGAAATATCATGACAGGTAAGAGGAAAAATGTAGATATTTGATTTGATGGTGAACTGTCCCTTTAAGATAATAGTAGTCATATACAATACCTGTGGTTATATAATCAGCAGTTTATTGTAAATAATAATATGTAATAATTGTAAATAGCAGTATACTGTAAATACTTCATAAATGTTTCATGATAGCAACAAAGCTGTAAAGATACAAAGTATTTAACACTCCTGCTCTAATTAAGAAGTCAAACAGTACATCATTAAACTGCGTTGTATATCTTTTGGCTTTTTAACCCCTACACAAATGCAAAAATAGGTGGCTCTGTTTCACATTTCCATAATACATGGCAAGATTGAGCTATTTACGAGACTTAATTACACCATCAAAACAAATTAATATTCTGCTCTCCATCTCCAGTAATGAGAGGTGTGCCTTCCAAAAATACATTATTGACAACAGAAGGAACAAATTGACTCATAAATCAGCTTGTGTGGGGGGCTGCTGCCATGTCTAGCTGCAGGCTGGATAGTAAATAGGAGAAAGAACAGGACAACAGGTGCCAGACTCACAGCACAAAAAAAGCCATGCTTTTAACGATTATAACGATGATGTAGATGTTGATTGTAGTGATGGAAGTAGATGGCCCTCTTTATTTCAATGAATATTGATCAAGGGAAGTCTGACATCCAACAGAAGAAGGTCTTCTGTTGGATGTCATTATCAGCAGGCCATGCTTATAAACATTTCCTCTTTCTGCTCTCTCCCCAGATCATCTATCAGATCTCAGACTTATTAGGTGTCAAATGCCATGTGTTTAATCATCACTGCTGGTTATGTTTTCTCTGTGTCATTTTGACAAATGAAAAACGGAAAATGCAGACCTTACTTTATTCCAGGTGATTAACTTTGTCATTGCTGCTTTGCTAGGCTCAGGATTTGCTGACTGATTGACTCCCTGTAGGCAGTAGTGATTACAGTATTTCCACTGTTTGCTCACTCATTACATGTGCATACTTCACCTCTTAACTGTTTATCACAGTGAAGCTAAAACAAAGGGATACATTTGTTGGAGCTTCATCACTTTTCTTCTGCTGCTTTAAGATGCCTTTCACAAACATTTAAACCTTTGAACCCTAAGCAAATCAATGCAATTTCTTTCAAAAACATGGGAAATAAGGCAGCAAGCAACTTGGTAAGAAATGTTCCTAAAGGCTGTGACATACCAAACCAACATCTGAGAACTAGTGGGGACGATAGCCAATTGCTGCGTCGCCTCACATCATCATGTCTCACACCAAACCAAACTAAATTCAACAAGCTGAATCGGCTGAAAAAAGTCAATGAGGTTCCAACGAGGGTTAACGAGGGTCAACGAAGGCCAAGGGTGCAGGACACACCACAGTAATGAGGGCCACAGGCCGACCTGCTGTGTCACTGCCTTAAGATTGTAAGAAATTAGAAGATTCAGAGAATTATTTTTTAAAAAGCTCAGGGGAAAAAAATCTAGGAGAAAACTGCATACATAATTATCAGAATTAAAGATTTACAATTGTTACAAAAATTATTATACGTTTTAAGCACTTTCAAGCAACCAGGATGTTTCCTTGTTTGTAATTTTGTCAAATTAAGCCAATTTGCTGAGGTTTGAAAAGGGTTAATGTGGACGATGGCAATATTTACTCTCTTTTTTACTGTCATTCGAGAGTCCAAGATGCTAATTTGGTGCAAATTGGTGACATTCTGTGTCAAGCATACATCGAATGTGCATGTATCATAATCTACTGTAGGAAATAGACGGTGCAAGGAAATGTAGCTGCTCCCTCCCTCCTCCTGTAGCCCTGAGCAGATGCTGCTTCTGTTGCCTGTGGGTCCAGACGGAGCCTGGGGGGTGGGGGAAGTAGAATCCTACAAATGCTATTATTTCTTTTTCTCTTCTCCTCCTTTCTTCCCTTCTCACTCCAGCTCTTTCCAACACAGGTGGACTGTGGAGGAATCATATCCTCATTACCCGACTGTCTATACGACGCCTTGCAGCACCCAGCACCAATCCACACAAGTGATCATTTCTCACAAACTGCTGGGGAAGGAAAAACAGGAGAAAAAGGAGGAGGAGAAAATGAGTGGAGATGGAGATTTAATCCTTTTCATCTGTGCCCATCAGAGCAGATAGAATAGAAAAAAGTTGTATGCTAACTCCCTTATGCAGCAACACAAACAAACAGTCAAAAGTGTTTCCACTACATGTGATTTAAATAAAGTTTTTTAAAAAAGTTTTGCTTAAGCTAATTGTTAATTTGCCAGATTTCCAACTTGTCGTGGTCTGTTGAAGATTTCCTTTTAGAGGCATATTTAAAGGTGTGGAGTTTTGATTGCAGTTTTCTTGTCTTTCAAAATTTGAACCAAAACGAATTGTGTGCATCCTTGAGGCATAACAAACACACCGAATGCCTTTCCTACCTCATAAAACATTTGTAAAGCCTTTGTTGTTGTTGTTTTGAAACCCGCCTTGTTTACATCAGCTTGCAGTCGTATTCTTCTCCTTTTATTGGCAAATTAAAGCATTTTATGACTCATTACTGTTGACAAGCATTGTGCTTTCTGCAGACAACCAAAATATGTATCACATAACCTATCAATCCTAAAACAGTGCTTTGCCACTTACTGTTCAGTATCTCCATTTGTAATTGTTGACCTCTGCTAGCACTATCGAGCAGTTTCTATAAGGGGATCCCCTTTAATTGACCGTGAAAAGGATTCTGAACAGATGTCCAAAAACCAATGGGTGACATTTCGATGGCTACGTCCATGGGCGGATTATGTCACATTGTCTCAAATATGCAAAAGACCCCACCACATTTCCTCTGTGATTGTTTCGTGTTACACTGAGGTATATCCTCTGTCTTTTTGTTTCTCTTTGTTGTGATTTTGTGTGTCCTTGTGGTTACTCTGTGTCTTTTTGTATTTGTGTGTGCGTTTTTGATGTCATTTTGTGTCTTTTTGAGGTTAATTTTTTTTTGTCACCAGTGGTTGTTTTTTGTTTCTTAGTCATTTTGTTGATCTTTGTGGTTGTTGTTTTTTTTTTCTTTCTGTAGTTGTTTGGGTCTTTTTGAAGTAAATTTGTGTCTTGTTAAGGTAATTTTGTGTCTTCTTTTGGTCAGTTTCTGTCTTCAGTGATTGTTTTGTGTTTCTTTGTTTTCAGTGTGTCTCTTTGTGGTTATTTAGCCTGTTTTTGGAAATATTTTGTGTCAATTTTGCAGTATCTTTGTATCTCTTTGTAGTCTTAATGTGTTTCTTTATGGTCATCTTTAGTCTCTACCTGGTCAAAATGTGTTGGCGCTGTGCCTGGTAGGCTCATGCAATAATCCATCTATGACTATGTCTTGTATGTATGGTTTTTTTTTTTGGTTTTTTTTTCCTGAACAGTCTAAATGATGGAGGTTTGAAACTGTAAAGAAAAATGGCTTCATATGAGGACAGCAATGCCTTAAATGCATTTGTAAGATCTACATATACATAATTGTTCAGAACACTGAACGTGAAGACGACTTTTGTTTAGAAGAAAACTTTTTTTTTCATCCTGATGCCATTTTGTTAATCAATGTAATATTGAAAGGGCTAGTCAAACCCACTAGATTAATCAAAATCTAATCAGTGATATGTGTTTAAGTCATATAATTGATAGACAAGCAAGTGACTGATTCCAAGGTCCCCTTTCAGATCCATCTTCACAAACAACAAATTACACCAACCAATGAAAGACATGATCATGTATGACAAAGTATGTTTGTTGGCAGACTGGAGTTTGAATAAGACATATTGTGTAATAAATTATCCAGAGACACCAAGCTCTAATTTGCTCTATAGGGTGACAATAAAAAGAAGTGGATGGGGTTTTGGACACTATGGGAAAAGAACAATTGGCTCCCAATTGTTTGGCTCTAAACAGGGACCTCATTACATCTCATATATGATTTCCAAAGAGACAACGCAGCCATTCAGCCCTTCTTTTATCTTTTTTAATCTTTTACACTCAGGTATAAAACAAGCTCTCAAGCCTGTCACAGGGAGTCAAACCAAAGTGGTAAATTAATTCTCCAACAAAATATTCCCTACAACAGCACCTGTGCAGAGACACCATATGTTGGCTGCTTTATACAAACAGTGTAATGGAGTGTGGGCGTAGGACAATAAATCATTTTCAATGACACTTTCAACAGGTAGCTATCTGGAGATGCTTGTGGAGGAGGCCTTTCTAGTCTGTGTGTGTCCTCAGAGGAAGTACAGGGCTATTTTTATGGGTCCAATATGAGGGTTTATTTACAAAAACAGATGTCTCTGTTTTCATTTAATTTCCTAAATCATGTCTGTGTGTGTGTGTGTGTGTGTGTGTGTGTGTGTGTGTGTGTGTGTGTGTGTGTGTGTGTGTGTGCACGTGCATGCGCAAACCAGGGGATATTAGTAAAACTTGTATTGTTTGTTTTAATGAGATATCTCAAACGTTTTAAATTTTCATAAATTATGTTTTTATATTGCACACTCAAAGGAATGGCAGTTGAAGTGGGGGTTTGAATGGCTCTTATCTGTTTTTGCAAATGAACACTTACATTTCTGGCTGTACCCTTCTCTTGACAGAAATCTACAAAACCTTTACTTGTGTTTTTTGTTACCCATGGTGGATGGTACTTTGTCTTTATTCACTGTGTTTACTGTGAAATAGCTGATTTTGAAAAAAAAAAAAAGTGCTAAACTCTATCTCTTCCAGACACGCAATCACTACCTGACAAAGGAAAAATACCTGAAAATTAGCGCACTCACAAAAAAAGAAAAGAAGCAGGAAAATTTAAAAAACTTCAGAAATTACTTGAAAAAATGTCTTAAAAATAACAATAACTCTGAAACAAAATTTTCAATATATTATTATGCAAATTATAAATATAGTTTTCTGGAAATGTTCCCTAGTTTATTATTTTATTTTATTTTTTTGATTTTCTGAATTCGCTGTTTTCTTGCTATTTGTGGGACCATTTTTTGCCAAGTTGCTCATTGCCTTTTCCCATACTTTTGGAAGAAATCAAATCCATTTGCTCAGGGTTCAAAGGTGTCTAAGAGCAGCGTAAGAAAAGTGATGTCAAAGGGTTAATGCTTTGTACCTGTTTATAGGAACCTGTGACGATACAGAAAATACCAACAACAAAGCACCAAAGTAAACACATTCAACTAATTTCAGCCACCACTAAAGTACTTTATATGTCACAGATGAATTACCTTTTAAGCTTGTTAACCACTTGCTTTTCCACTCAGCAATAGTGCTGCCACTTTGTCACCACCACAGCAAGGGCCAGCAAGTGAGCAGGCTGTGATTTTTAGCATTGCCTCTACTAACATATGTTGATTAAGATATAAACTGAGTGATTGAATTATCCTCCGTGATGTCCAGTATTTGAAATATGCCACCGCTCTGCCCTCCAGCGCTCTCTCTGTCAGACACTGTCACGCTGCCATTCCATTAGACTCAAACCAGGCCAAGATGAGGAATGAGCCCTTTGCAGTGCGCTGACCACAGACCAGTCAGTGCCATTGAATTGTCCTATTTATCATTTGGAAAGGCTCACAGTTTGTTTGTTTTTTTTTTGCCAGTATCCGTCTGCTGGCTGCCCCAGTCTGTTGATCACCTTCTGAGTTAACTCTCTCTCTCTCCCTCTATTTATTTTAAAGCCATTTTTTTTATTTACATGTAAAGCTTTTTAACAGAGGCAATCCTTGATCTCTTTCTCCGATTCTGCATCTGTGTCTCTGAAAAATATGCAACTGTGTGATAAAAATCAATTATGCCCCATGATTGATTGTATATGCAGGCGGTAATTATTCGCAACAATCAATACATCCCAACAACAATTCACAGCATAAAGCACTGTGTTTTGGCACTCTAAAGAGTAAATTAAGGCTAAACAGTTCTCAAACATATTTATGACTTTCGGTTTGTGTATCGCTTCTGTCTCTTGGGTTTCATTAAAACAAAACAAAACACACAAAATCCCCATATGAATGCAGTGCTGCTAAGTTTTAAAGACAAAATAAAGTCCTAAAGTCATGCTTCTGTCCTATCTGATTTCAGACCTTCTGTCAACTTCCTGACTATAACTGTAAATTTGATTAATTAATCAGCACTCATCCTTTCATGCCTGTTTCTGTGTGTAGAATGTACAGACTGCTGTCATGGATGTGCAACATGTTGCTAGGATGTCTCCTGGGGTGTCATCTCTGGGCTGTTGTGTTGTTATGTCTCATCTGTCTGTGTGCTCTCCTTACTCGTAATAACAACGGGGAACACCTGAAAGTGCTTTAGGTTATTTAAGCATGTGTGCAGCTTGTAACTGGCTCAACCTCCACTCTGCTGCTGCATCTCCCTTCTCTGGTTTGGTAATGTCTCAGTTGTTCCTTAGCTTTGCTTTTATGCACCTTTACAACACATTTTCCACTCGTGCGTCAGACACACAACTGACTTGCATACTCCACACTGTAAATATTAAGTTTGATATTATATAAATGTTGGTCTAATTTTGTTTAATTTGGTTGAATAAATACATGTAGCTCATCTTTGCCATGGTGTGTCTACCTTTTTGTTTTGGCCTTTGTTTTTGAGGTGGGTCGTAACAGACATTCAATTTTAGCAATGGGGAGTTGGAGGAACTAATCCTGTTGGTGGAGGAGAGGAGACTCCACCTTTTCAGGACATCTTCTCAATTATTTGAATTGCTGATTGATTCCAAATAATTAAATGATTTATTTATTTTATTTTATGTATTGAAATTTAAAGTCATTGTACATTTTGAATAGGCTATCAATCATTATATTTTGGTGCTCATGTTGTTCCCCATTTTCATTGCCATACAGACCAAAGAACAGCACTGATGTTATTTTTGGCAGTAATTTTGAATTTGGGACAGGGTCCTAATTTGAGAAATCCCTTAGCTTGGATGATTTTGTTATAGCCAAATTTCTATTCTAAGATTAGAGCTGCTTTTCTGCTAACACCCGCCAACATCTGGCTTTTTAATGTAATGGAAATGGTGGTAATCGGCACTCCCGTCAAGTAACTCTGCGTAAGTTACAGGTATTTTTCACTCCAATCTGCATTGATAGAAACACAACACACAGGTGAACACACTAATTTTAGCCCATTTAATAGCGAGATACAATGACAGGCTACTACTAATTACCATATGTCCCCTCCTGAGCGAACATCAATCCAAATTAGTCTGCACCAAGTTTGAAAGAGAGACTGAATAAGTAAGAGATGTAAAAAAAAAAAAAAAAAAAAAAAAAAAAAAGAAGTGCTGTGAAGTTTTCACAGGCTTACATCCATGCGGCTTTCCACTTCACTAACATATTGCCTGTCTGTGAAATCTATGATGACATGAAAACAACCCACACACACAGAAAGGCAAACTCATCTGCTGCAGAGCGGTGTACACAGCTCTGCTCTACTGGCAATGGGGAATGAGTCTATAGGCTTAAACCTTAAAACCTTAAATGTCACCCTAAACTGAGATAAGAAAGGATTTCAGACCAAGGAAGTTTCTGAACCCCCAAACACATGAATGCAGTACAATAATTTTGCTACAAAATGACTGAAAAAGTCCCAAAGCCCTAACAGATCATAATCATCTCATGCATTTAAACTCCAATTTGAAAGCAAATTTCCATCTCTCTTTTTTTTTTCTTTTTTTTTTTAAAGATGACTTCTGTCTGACTTTAATTTAAAGCAGAGTAAAGCTTTACTCTGGTGCCTGTTCTATGATTGCAGCCAGCTGAGGTGTTTGGTCTCCTCTGCAGCCACAGATACTTCCTGTGATTACATTTCTTGGGCCTGCAGCTCAGCCAGTGAAATGCCAAGTCTGAGCATCATAGAAGCATCTATATATTCTGAGACAGTGGTCAGGATAAAATGGGCTTTACTCCGTACTGATTTAATCCTGCCAAGAGCTGCTGTCACACAGCATTTCAATTATTCATGGGAAAAGGCCACAGGAAAAGGTCAATTTACTGAAAGAAAGCTTCCATTGATTATTGAAATGTTACCTCTAAATAGTTTAAACAATAATAAGTTTTGATCAGTCTCCAAATAAAACTTAAAGTTCATGTTTAAGATCTGCAGTATGATTTAGATAGATGCCGATCTGGATTAAATTGATGTATCTGATTGACTCTGACTGTGGAGCCCAGATGGGGCCTGCATTCTGAGCCAGAGCCAAGAACTCGAAGCACAGAAGTCCTGAAAGAAATGATAGCTCTTTTGATTGTAGTCTGTAATTTCCTTCTATCAGGCAAATATGAAATTGTGGGACAAAAACCATTAGCATTACTTACGGGTCCTTGCTCAATCCAATGGCTACTGCTTTCCATAAGTTAATTGAAGTGCAAATATTGGTTGGTAAAATTAAAACAACTGGATGACAATGGATTCTGAGCCTCAGGCCTAAATGATCGCATTAACTGAGGGGGAGCAGGTCTGAGAACCCAATTAGGAGGAAGAAGCTTCTTTAAAATTATCAACTTATTAACTTCCTTATAACAAACTGAATAAAAAGTTCTGCCTGACGATGTTGGAAAGTTGGAGATGAAAGACAGAAACTTGGCACAGAAAGTTACACTAAAATAGAACTATGGTCTAACAAAGGAAAGTCGTATTAAAGAGACTGTGGGAAGTAAATGAGAAAATTTAAAATACCTACACTTACAGAAACACATCAGTGTATAATAACACGTTTAAGCCACAGCAACTGCCGTAGATTTTGGGCAGGACACAGAAGACACCCTCAATAAACCCCTGCGTGTCATTTGACAATTATTTTGCGATTGACTTTTGTGATTGAAAGCAACTGTCATTCAATATGTCACATTTACCCTTCAAGCCATATTAACTCACAATTAAATCACGACAGAGATCACATACCAAAAATATTAAATATCAATCCATCACTCATGTAATTTTCACGGCTGCAACCAATCTGCATGTAATCCTGCTGAACACGTGCATAAGGCATATATGTTATGTTGTATACATGGAGGACTGTATTTACTCTACAAAAACAAAAAATACAGAGCAAATGTGTGATATATTGATTCATCCTCTCGAGAGTCGTCTCATCTTTCTTATTTATCATCTTCTCATTATGTGTGAGTTTATGTCTGCGCACACATAAACATGCAAGAGTTTCTCTGCGTGTTTGCGTACACACCGTGAATCACATAAAGACAAATCATAAACACCTTTATGACAGACCTTTGTGGCTAATAACAGCTAAAATGTGTTTTAGCTAAGCCTTAATCACTACATTAATCACCCAGATATTGGGAACAAAGCAGATAAACAGCCCTAAAGGTGCTGAGCTCAAAATATCTCATATGCACCATTCACACACAAAAAAAAATCCTGATGGATTAGCAGGGCCTCATTTGAGAGGGCCATAAATATTCATAAATTAATTTCATACTTTGTTTAACCCCACCTGGAAGGGTTGGCTCTGTGTGAAATAATGATAAGAGCCCAGGGGTCCCATTAAGCCTCTGACTAATCCCAATAAATCCACTTGCCTCCACAGCACAATCCAACTTGACTCGTCCGGCTCCTGAATGAAAGTGACAGCTGCAAGACATTCGTCCTTGTTGCCTCGTGTCTTGTCCAACCTGTCACTCCTGAATGGCATCACCTGGATCGATCGCACGACCCTTGACATGACGAGCGCATGAGGCATGTCTGGTTGTGTGATGCAGCATGAAGCAGGTGATGAGGAGAGTAAAGGGCCATTTTTAACAGCGTTCTCTGACATCTGACTGTTAAACATGGAGAAGAGCTGACTGTGCTCTCAGCAGTCGGACATGATCAGTAAAACAATCCACACTTATAAGGATCTGTTCAAAAGGCTGCTGGTTGTGCTTTACTGCAACTATAAATTCAATTTTCTATTCAGCGTTTTTATGCAAGGCTGTAGATTTTTCTTCGCTGTCACCCGAGTGAATCTTGACACATTGTGCCAAGCATAACAAGAAAAAACAAAGTGTCTAAATGTGGAGTGATTTGCATTTTTCATTCATGCTGTCACACAGTCAGTTATGGATCTCACCGTCGGGAACTGGAAGATTTATACATTTCTCCACAGACGCAAATCTATCTAATATGACACTTTAATCCTCTCAGAGGACTACTCAGCAGGATCAAAGAATAGACTTAAAGCAGAGGTGCCCAACCTTTTTTGACCCAAGATCTACTTTTCAAGTAGCCAACCTCCCGAGATCTACCAGTCCAGTGTCAACATCGCAAACTCACACACATCGTTTCCAGCCTGCAGTAACTAATCTCACAACACTTTTTCTTGTTGTCACACAACCACTAGACATCACATCACAAACTCTCAAACACACACACACACAGACAAATTCCCCTCACACAGTTGCCAGTTTGCATAGTGCGCTGTAGCACAAACCCGCTCTCTCTGCTCCTCTCTCTCTCTCACACACACACACGCCAATCTGCATGATGAGCAATAGCCATAACTGACCTTAATATGAACCAAACAGAAAAATAAACCAGGTACAAAACAGGTATATCTCTGCGTTTGAAAAAAAAAAGGAAATCACTTCCTACCTTAATGGGAGACCTGGCACTGGGAGGAGGAGGCTAGCTTCTCGTAGTCAGGAGTGTAGGAGCTGGTTGCAAGGCGTAGGCAGGCTGCAAGGTGGTCATCAGTCATTGTTGATCTGTCCTTGGACTTGATGATTTTCATGTGCGAGAAAGCAGACTCGCACAAATAAGTTGATCCAAAAAGAGCTGTCAGGTTCAAGGCACATCTTCTGAGATTGGGATACATCTCCACCACCAGTAGTTTCCAGAACACCACATGCTCTCCAGGTTGAGCGGATGTTGATCTGGCTTTGATCTCAATGTCATTTTGCAATGTCAGAATCTCATCCTCAAGAGCGGAGCTTTCCAAGTCGAAAAGTGATTTGACTTTGGCGGCAATGTCACCAACATCAATACTTGCACCAAATGGATAACACATATAGCTGGCTACAGGCTCGATGGATGCAAAGTCAGTAAAAGGCCTCTCAAACTCTGATGAGATGCTCTGAACATGCTCCACATAACGTGCACTGTCAAGCTGTGTCACACCTTTACCATGACGTTGTAGTCCTGCTTGCATGTGAGGGAAGTTGCAAAGGTTACCACGTCGCAGCCTGCTTCACATCAGCTGTAGCTTGCTTTTAAACGTGTTTACTGAACTCATCATGTTGATTACATCTTTACCTTACCCTGCAGCTCTAAATTCAATTCATTGAGCTCGCCAGTGAGATCAGTGAGGAAAGATAAATCTAAAAGCCACTGGTGGTCCTCTAGCTTTGTATGGTAATCCACATGTTTTGAAAGCTTCAGGAAGTCCTTGATTTCAGGCAACAGCTCCGTAAATCTGGCCAAAAATATACCTCTGCTTAACCACCTAACATCCGTGTGAAGCAGCAGGTCTGTGTGCTCAGCATCATTCTCCTCCAAGTGAGCACGGAAAAAGCCTTCTCTGCAGACTCCTGGCCCGAACTGAACACACAATCTTCATCGCAATATCCATCACTTCATCATATTTAAAATCTTTCCACACAACGCTTGCTGGTGAATTATACAATGATAATTCAGGATATCCGGGAAAGATTCACTTTCTTTGCACAGTGCAATGAACCCACTGGTGCTGCCCCATCAGTTGTGATGGAGATCAGCTTGAAGAGTTTTCAGCAGTTTTGTCTCGGTAACAAATCCCATGAAAGCATTAAAAGCATCCTCACCTCTGGTGTGTCCTTTTAATGGCAAAATGGTGAGTAGCTCTTCCTTGGCGCTCATGTCTTCAAAAACCATCCTGATGAAAACACACAATTGTGCCACATCCACCAAATCAGTCGACTCGTCAAACTGGAGGGAAAAGCACTAACACGCGTCAATATCCTTCCTCAGCTGCTCCTCCACATCCACAGCCCTTCCCTCACAGCGCCGTGTAGTAGTATTGCGGGAGAGTTGCACTTCTTTAATGGCCTTCACGATCTCTGTTTTATTTTTAAAGTCGTCAAAAAGGCTATCCGCTGCCTCGAGAAAGGCTTCCTTCACAATATCGCCGTCTTTGAATGGCTTCTTGTGTTTAGCAAGGACGCGACTGACGCGAAAGGAAGCAATAGTTGCGGCCTTACTCTGGGTCTTTGGTTTGGTGAAGATTGACTGCTGTGCTGCAAGCTGTGCTTTCAAATCCCGCACTTTTGTGGAGCGTAAAAGCGTCTTTGCAGGGAAATCCCTCTCGTAGCTCCCGTGTATCGTTTTAAAATGCCGCTCCAGATTCCCTTTCTTTGCCAACGCCACCGTTGCACTGCAGATCAGACAAACAGGCTTTGAATGAGAATACACAAAAAAAATAATCTTCCTCCCATTCAGGGTGAAAATGGTAGGTCTTGGCTCGTTTCCCCTCAGCCATGTTAACATTTAGGAGTGCGTAACCGCTCTAATCGCTAGCTGCTAGCTACTGTTGACAGCTGTCAACTTCCTGTCACGTGTCACGCGCTACCGTAGGTTAAAGGTGACTTACTTTTTTAATCTTTTTTTTTTTTTTTAATATTTTAAAAAAGAGAAAAAACGTGTTTAAGAGACTGATGCATAGGCAATGACTCATGATAGGCTGCAGTGTACATTTAATACAAAATATAACACACACGCACACACACCCAAAAAACTTTTTTTTTTTCTTTCATTTTTTCCTACACCCCTCCTGGTCGACTTGGGATCAGTTGGGCACTCCTGACTTAAAGCATTCAAAGTTTCCTCTTGTTGTTGCTGCAGTCTAGTGCCCTAATTCTGAGAGGTGATTACAGAGGCATCTGGTTGTAAAATGCTATTCAGGAGACATTAATACCATTGTTTAGATATATTCTTTAAGTATTTAATAGCAACATTTCCTCGAAAGCCATTATGCAGTAAAATCTGATATGTTGATTTTACTTAAAATAATTTTGGAAACCAAATGCCTTGAAAAACAGAAAGTAAAAATAACTGCATCTTAATTTACTTTATATCTAATTGTTAAGTTTACTCAAAATATATCTGCATTTACCTGAATTTGTGATGTTTTGGCAACTTAAAATTGATAAGTGGAACTACCTTGTTCTTTCTATGTATTAGCAACTTCAGTAAACTACATTCATCTGACTTGATCATCAGATTTTACCGATGAGGATGTTCGGAGATCTGCAAGTTCTGTTTTGTTAACATGTTTAGGAAAGTACAAATACAACTTACTAGTTTGCAACCAGCAGAGTACAGATATATAGCTCAGCTCTATGCTTGGTAAACTGAAGTTGCTAAAACTCAGAAAGACTGATTTAATTAAATTTGTCGTTTTTAAGTTGCAACCACTTCACAAATATAGGTAAATATACCTACATTTTAAGTGAACTCACCGATTAGATATAAAGTTAACATAAGTTAGGAGTTATATTTGCTTACATTTTTCAAAGTTACCTTGATTTTTTTTAAAGCAAAATCAACTTGTCAGATTTTACAGTGTATAGATTGTGCAGAAAGACCTACAGTATTTGGGATGACAAATGAAATTACTTTGAGACATCAGGTGTCATGATAAATTCTATATATTTAATACACAGAATAATGACTTTGTATCTGAGCGGTTCTTTTGTCTTTTTAGTATGAAACTGTCTACAGATGACAGAATAAAAGAAAAGTGGATGATGCAGGGATCTTTTTACTGATCATCTGAGAAATATAAAGACCTGTAAAGAGAATTTTTAAAGTTTTTCTTATTCCCAGTTCTCACTGCAGAGCCTTGTTACTGAGGCTCTGTAGGCTGACTATAAAGAAGAGGCACTTGGCTGAATCCTGAAATCTCACTGTAATAGCTCCTTTTGAACGGCACCGCAGGGTTTAACAAGAAAGAATGCCATGACTGAGATCTTTCATAAATACGTTTTGTTTTATTTACAATATGTAAGATACGATGCTGTAATCCATTGTGCTTCAATATACTATGTGAATTTATAGGGCCACTTCAGATCTCTTATGAATGATGCATTAAGCAGCTCAAGAAAACTATAGATATAAAAGTGTGCTGTTGGACCATCACACATGAAGCAGCAGTGTGTGTGTGTGTGTGTGTGTGTGTGTGTGTGTGTGTGTGTGTGTGTGTGTGTGTGAAAGAGAGAGAGAGAGAGAGAGAGAGAAAACAGGTGAGTGAGAGGCAAATTGTATAGTAAGCACTTTGGACAGTTTGGCAGAGTACACAATTTTCTCCCAGTCAGTCTGCTTTTTCTGCACAGAATGGAGCTCTATCTCAGCACAAAATTGGACAGATTATGTTTATTTACACTGTCTTTCTATCTTTTCTTTGCTAGTCTGACAGGTACACAATGAAGGCTAATATATCATATTTACTGCAAGGGTTAAACAATCAAAATAGCCTGCTTGTTTTCATTTACACAGAATTAGAGAGGATACGAGAAGAACATACAAGGAGTGGATTATATTACAATAAAATGTAATTAAAGTACAATCCTCCTGCTGCCAAATTACTAAATATTCAATTTAAGATCTGACCATTGAGCTGTTTGCATCTGGCTATCTTCACAAGTCCATATTATAGTGATACAAGCCCAAAGAAAGAGGGAGGCAGAAGGAAGAAGAGGCATAAATTATCCACATAAATACCATACGTGTAGGAGGGTTTTGTTGCTCAGCTAAACATCTGCCTACCAGCCTCCAAATGGCTCGCTCACACTCCTGGTTTGGCCATCTGTGAATACAACTCTTCAAGGTATTTAATTACCATCTAGTGATTAAGAATGTGCTGTTACAATGCCTATGAAGGAAGCCCAGGCATACACACAAGCCAGCACTTAAAAGATGCATGTTCCGCCAGTGGTAATTAAGGCTAATTTGTGTTACTCTGGTTTCAAACTTTCAAATGTGAGCACACTTTTAATGAGTATACTAAACAAAACATGTCTAGTGTTATAGATGACTGCATATTAATGACTGCTAATCTTAAACAGCACATGAAAGCACATTATAAGTATCAAAATCACACTGCTAGCATGGTATTATGGCAGCAATAACATTTTATTATTTTAATTTGGAAAGATTTGCAGCTATTTTTTTTCATAAAGCCTTCTCTTGTTTTGTTTTTACGAAGGGCACAGCTCACACACCAATTCACTCAAATGACTTGTATCATTTATTTTATTTCAGTGCTTATGATGCTGCATTAATATCAAGTACATTTAGCTAATGTGCAACTGGAGCCATGTAACAATAAAAATTCACAAGGATAACTTAGTCCTCAACTGTTAATCACCTATTCTAGTTGTACTGATGAGAACTAACTAACAATGACTTTACCAAGCTCCAGTATGTATTTGTGTAAGACACACAGCTGTTTCCACGGCACCACTGCAAACCATCGTCTGAACACTTAAATGCTTTCTCGTTCTCTGTCCTATTTGTTTCACCTTCTGCTTCCACGAGTGTGTTCGTCAAAACCTATGGACAAATTTTAACAAAATACAGCGAGGGGTTGTAAATAATAGAGGGGAGGGATAAAAGCTTTGTGGTGAGGGCTACAAAGGCAATCTGCTCCATCTCCTTTTTGGGATTGTGGTGTAACGGCTCAGCTGTGAACTTCATTAGGCCTAATGAGCCAGTCAGGCTTTATGTGATAAATAATTTGACGCTAAATAGAACTATTATTTGTGTGCATGCAGAAAAACATTAACTATGGCATAATAATCTGAGTATTTCTCATACACGCATATAAACTTGTAAGAAGAGAAACTTAAAGAGACAGGTGCTAAAACTAAAAACTGTCTAAATCATGGCTGTAGCTATCATGATGTTACTCATAGGTATGTGGACTGCCGTTTTAAAGTCTCGAGTTCAGCATTTCGACTGTTGCCATTTTGGCTTTTTAGGGCCAGAAGTGACCATAATTGGACGAGTGGGCAGAGCTGTGGAGGAGCGAGGGGTGGATCTGACTTACAGACTGTAGCAATGCCTCGCAGACAGCCTGTCACTTAAATATACGTAACTTCAGGCCTTACTAAAACGTAAATTGGTGAGTTATAAGAAGATTCACCCCCCATACAGTTGTCATGAATGTTGAAATTACCTGTAGAGACCTATACTGTTTTTTTTTTAATTTTTAATACCAGGCTAAACATGGTTATTTCTGCTGTAAAGTTGGACATTTCATCATGGGGGTCTATTTATTATATCTATTTATGATTATTTGACTGACTGTTTTCGAGCCCGCGTCAAGTGGCCATTCGATGAACTGCATTTTTTGGCACTTCCACACTGGCTTCAGTTTATTAACCTCAGAGGTTGCCGCTTGGCTCAAGCCGAGCTCAGACATACCTGCATGCTCTTGCACACATAGAGTGTGGTACTTGTAGGCAAATGTGTTTTATATTGTAACATTTTAGACAGATGGTGAATACGGATATATCCAGGCAGACAGTCTGCGGAAAATAATTTATTAATTGAACATTTAAGCATCTAAACATGTTCTAGTAGAAACTCCAGATGCAAGTATGAACCTAAAAAAGAGCATAATGTGGGACCCTTAAACTTGTTTTATTATTTGCCAAATTAACACAGGTCAAGCCTAGGGACCTCTTGAGCTATGACTGTTGTAAAAAAGGTGGTAACTCTTTACACAGTACTGATACCTGCAATCCATTTTAAACTTATGTAAAGCTCATAATTTTCATGATGCTGTAAATGATATTATCAGGTTGTGTGCTGAAGTTTTTCTCTAAAGAAGAAAAATTAAATTAACTGCTCCACTGTAATTTTAATTATTAATACACACACTAACTGTTTAAATGTGATGTGCAGGGTGGTGACCCAGACAAAGAAAGTGCAAAACTTAGTAGAACCAGAGTGTCCTCCTTGCTGCTGATGTGCTTTTTGAAGCGTTACAACAACAAATTGGAGTCTTAATAGAAGTATAGCCACTTCAACATGTGACATACTTAGTATGCTGCGGTATGCTCTGACAACAAGCTAAGCTGAATTCCCACTGTTTAGACAACTGATCTGAGTTCACCTTTGGTATAAGTGCACCTCACAGTCACTTATACAACAGACCAGAATGAAGAGATAGACAAATCAATAAACAATTAAAGCTTGTTTTTGCTTTGTTTGCAGTGGCAGGTATTAGAAATCATATTGTTTAATTTATATACTAATTATCATAATAATTTACTTGCTAATTTACTTTACTCTCACTCAATGACCATTATTTTTAAGTGTTTGAGAAATGTATGTAATATATACATGCAGTACATTCACTCACCTCTATTAAGTGTGATCATTATGAGCACTTATTCAAACTCTCCTCTGTCACACATCACCTTTACCTGTGTGGGTCAGATGCTGTACGCAGGTTTATCCAGGGCAAGCTGTTGTGATGGAAAAATATTTAAAGAATAAATAAAAAGTGAAAAAAAATCCATTTATCCAAGTCCATTGAAATGATATGGAGAGGCGGGTTTGCACAAGTGTTCTCCAGTGTGCTATTTATTCTCAAATATTTTTGGCTACATTGCATTCATCAGAGAAGACAATAGACGATAAGTGTTTCATTTCCACCAGCTGTGCTGCCAGATTTGCCTAAGAGATTATTGATACAGTTGCATGCTTGAAAAGGACATGAACAGATCTGGGAAGGCTAAAAAATGTTTTCCATGGCTAGATCTGAATTTGCCTGTTTGAAAATAAAACTGGAGATGGAACTCAGTGGTTTACTCCAAATTAAGGACACGTCTAAATTATAAGCTAGACAAATCTTGACAAATCCTTCTCCAAATCCATGTCTGCTGCCAGAGTTACCTTAATTAAAAAAATAAATGAATCATAAAATCAGCTTTTAAGGTCAGTTTTTCCAACCCAGTTGCTAGAATAAATGTTGGCATTGTACATTTCTGCAAACCACAGATATGTAGTTTTACATAATTATGTGGTTGATATGTTGAAACTACGTTTTTTTTTCATGTTTAAACAATGGTTGACATGATATTATGTTTAGACAGAAAAACTACAGGTTATGGTTATGAAAAGATCACATTTTGGCTTAACCCTTTGAATTCTGGATCGACATCAGTTTTCTTGTGCTGCACACATTAACCTTTCACAAGCCAGTTGACCCTTTTATAACGTGAGCAAATTGGTTTGATTTCTCTCAATAACATGGGGAATATAAGGCAATGATCAACTTGACAAAAAATCTCCCACAAATTTCAAGAAATTAGTAAAATATGACGAGAAAATAACCTAAAAATCTAGAAATAAAAAGGGGAGAGAATGATTGGAAAATGATACAAAAAATATAGGGGAAATGTCCCAAAAACTACATCTTTAATTATAAATCATTTTATATTCAAAATCACATTACAGAAAAAAAGAATCAAATATATAAATTAATACATTTTTTTAAACATTTTCAGCATTTCTTAGGTGATTTTGTATATTTTCTTCTGTTTATTTTTTACTTTTTTTGTTTGTTTTTTGTGCATATTTTCAGGTATTTTTCTTGAAACCATTTCTTTTTTCAGGTTTCAAAGGGTTAAACTACCCAGTTATATATGAGTAAAGTAAACTCATATACATGTAATCAGAATATGCCACTTTAGAAACATTGACATGATAGGTATGAAATGTACAATCAAAACATATGCATGGTTTGCAAAAATGTACAATGCCAGTACTTTCCTCTGGTGACTGGGGTGATATTTCTCAATACAATCTTGGTTCCTTCCACGTAAACAGCATAGTTTGCACTCTTCCAAACTTTTCCCAATATTGATACTCTTCAGTAATCAGAAAAGGTAGTCTAGCAGTCTGCTGTTCTGTCTGATTAGCTCTCTCTTCACTGCACCATCACATCTGTATCCACCCATATCTTTTCTCCTCCAGAATATTGAATTAATCTGCCCAACTCAGTATGGAAGAGTACCCTGTGTGATTTGAAAAAAAAACACAAAAAAAACAGACAATTTTCTATCAACTGCACCTTATACCTAGCCATGGAGGTGTCAGACAGCCTAAATGTATGTCTAATCCATGGCCTCAAAAGCGGAGGCTTCAACATTTTCATGACTCAAGAAAAGGAGTTTTGTCTTCACATTTATTTTCTAATCCTGATGACTAATAGCTCTCGATGTTACAATAAGCATGTTTTAATTTTCTGCATGCTGATAACTTAACTAGCCCACTGACATGAACGGACACCATGCTGCCTAGAAAAAAACAAGCATATTTTTAATAGTGGATAAAGTTTGAAACGTGGCAGTCCATTAACCTGCTCACATGGAGCACAGGCCAATTGCCTCCTAATGTGCCCAGCACACCAATAATACTCTTGTATTACACATGAACTGTTGTAGGCGACAGAAAAAAAAAAAAAAAAAGAATTCTACTTTGACCTTGATCTTAAAATAACTCGCTTAAATGCATACTTCAAAAATGGCCATTAGTATTGGCTAACAATAACCAACAGCGTGTTACCTTTCGTCCTGAGGCAAACTATGTTTTCCACCTCCACGATGAACAGAGAATCCAAAAAGGTTAACATTCTTCATAAATTAAAGGGAGGACATGTTTAACATCAGCAAAACCATATCAAACATCTCTTACTAAAACTTGCAGTCCTGCATTTATCCAGTTGTATTTCAGTTCTTTTCAGACACAGAATTTTGCTTAAACATTTAAAAAACATATTAGTACAAAGAGTCTTGTGCATGTGTGTTTTATACTTATAACATTTTAACAAAATTGCATAATCAAAGGATAATCAAAGTTTAAAAAAAAAACCAAAACAATTCAGTGGTCGATACAAAAATTAACAAATTATGAAATAATGACACAAGTAGGTACAAACCAGATAAATAAAATAAAATAAAATAAAATAAAATAAAATAAAATAAAATAAAAAAATAAAATTAAATTAAATTAAAAATAAAATAAAATTAAATTAAATTTAATTAAACTAAATTAAATGTACACAAGTATGAACACTGGGTTATAAATTAAGTTTGGGTTATTTTTATTAGACATTTTTAAGTTAGATGTTGTTTTAAGATATGGATCCAGATCTTTTTTTCCCCCTTTTTTAATTAGAAAGTGGTATATAAGGGGAGTTTCTTTAAAAATGCTGCCTTATGAATGTAAAAACTGGCTAAAAATAATTATAAAATAGATTTTTCATTCTTGGAGAAATTTTGATTCTTTAATATCAGTAACATGTCAGGTTCTTTGAGTGAAATTGCCTTGCCTAAATGTCTTTGGAGATTCGACTGAAATCAGTCCAGAAGACAGTCATATGTACACATTGGAAAATAAGTGTGGTGATGTGTCTATTATATTGTTATGAATCAGATTTAATGTTAAAATGTAGCCTCGCAATCATGCTTGGTGAGTTTAGTGCGCTCAGTACAGCTGCAACAGCCCAAAGTAACAGAGGTTCATTTATCACCAGCACTTTCGGCAAAATTGAAACATTCACTGACGAAAAAACTGCTTCTTAATGCCATATATACATTTTAATTAAAATATATGGCCTAAAAGAGTCATTTTACTTAGGAATTAATACATTTCACAAAAGAGTTGGTTTTAATAATTCAGAAAAATTGTCGTAAGTGCGGACCGGAAACGCAGCTACATTTACTCGCTTTCCAACATGGCGACAGACAGCACGTAGAATTTTGTTTTGGGGTAAAACATCACGGATTATCGCCACAATTGGGCAACCTACAAGCTATTTGGTTATCAGATAACCACTACTATATCTTCATTGTTACTTTTATTTTAGTCAATTCGTTTTCACGAGTCATTTGGAGATGTATCGTCGCGGACCGGCAAAGAAGGACCACAACAACAAACCAGTGAAGAAGGATGTGAGTGACAGTGATAAATACGCCGACCTCTTGGTGTTCGGATATGCCTGCAAACTGTTTCCAGACGACGAAAGGGCTCTTTACCACGAACATGGAAAACATCTTATCCCATGGATGGGGGACAAGAGCATCATGATTGATAGGTCGGTTGAACAAACTTAGACCGAAACATTATGCTAACCATCTATGCTGTCCGTTAGCCTGTTTCAAAATTCAAGGGACCACTTGGAGTTTGTCTTGCAGAAGCTCGGAAATACCTGCAACTGGCGACGGGTGTTTTAATTTATTGCCTGCTAACTTGTTTTTGGATGTGCTGAACTGACAACAAATGGCATCTAAAGTTTCTAGAATAACATGTGAAGATGCAAATCCTTGCCAGTTTTTGCTAACATTAGCCATGATGCTGGAGCGTCAGTATGCACTCAGTTGCCAAGTTGGTAGCCACACCAGAAACTACTGCGATGCAATACAACATTACCACAAAGGAACTGGACAACGTTTATTAAATTAACCCTATGAAACGCGAGCACATTGGCTTGATTAATGTCCAAAACATGGGAAGAATGTAATGAGCAACAAATGAGGAAAAATTCAACAAAATTGTAAAAAAATACAGTTAAAAGTACAAGAAAATTACCTGAACATTTGTTTTGAAAATGAAAAAGGTAGATGAATGATGATGGTGACAATTTTCCAGAGCTTTTAAAACGTATTTTTCATCATCTATAATACTGTGCAAAAGCTTTAGGCCACCATAAACTTCTTTATTTTAGCAAGGTTATAATGACCATACATATTTATTTCTTAGTGGTCTCTTTACTAAAATGCAACCAAAACATAACGCAAATATTTCAGAGTAAAACAACCTGAACATGCTAAAGTAACAATCAAAATAAAGTTACAGTCTTGGACTCCCTTGGGCAGACAATATGAGATTTATAATGCTAATCCTCTGGTATATTTACACCAGGTTTCATTCAAGACATGTACAAAGCTCAATATTAATTGTTTGAGCTACCTTTTGTTATGTTTGTACGATTCCCTGTGTCATACTAAAAGTTCACTTCAGTCTGAAGAAACCATTTTCTTCTGACATTGTACGCTATCTGTATTTTTTGTTTGTATCTTATAAAAGAGACAAAAATAAATATATATTTCCTCTTTAAAACTTTGCTAAAACAACAAATATATGGTGGCCTAAGACTTTTGCACAATGCTAATGTCTTGCCATTTGCAGAACATTTTGTTGCTTATTGCATTTTTTCCCATGTTTAAAAAAAAAATCACACTAGTTTGTTTAATGCTCAAAGGTTGAAATGCATCTGAAAGCAAGTGATGTCACTCTAAGTTTCAAAGGGTTAAATAAAAAGGAAACATCATTGATGTATATAGGTTCTGTTGCAGAGCTGTTTTTATTTGAGTGCATTAGTTGTGCTGTGTACCTCCTAAACTGGCAATGGAGTGCATTTTAGAGATAACAACAAAGCTTTTAATTTTAATTGAGACCACAAAGGTTAGCTTTTAGGTTGGCTTTGCATCTTGGCATGTTGGAAGAATTTCCTCTGGAAACTTTTACTCCAGGCCTATATTATAGTAGAATACAATGGTAGTCAAAATGCAGTATGACACAGAAGATGCTCCCTTCTTTTTGTCCTTTTCAATTGAGATTTGCAGAAAATACCAATATGTGCACAAAGCAAATGACCTGGGTTTTTATGCTGTGCTGACATCCAGAAGGCCAGAGCAAATTCTAACCAAGGCTAAAGTTACAGCACTTAAGGTGATTCAAAATATCACAATGCCAATGTGAAAGTGGGGCTCGACTAACTATGAAAAAGATTAAAGGTGCTTTCTACAAAATGTTACTTTTGCGATGAGGTAATGTTTTGTTGTGACCTCCATACAGAACATGTATTAAATGACTCAAAATAATCACTCTTAAAATAGTGCATTTATTCTTTTGAGTCACCTTGATCTGCAGTGGCCCGACTTGTGTTTCATTTGTACAGCATTTGTATGTGTGTCTTTATCACATAACCCAGTTTCTTCCCCAGCAAGGTAGGCTAAAGGGGTCCTGCCAAACCCCGAATGCCAACCACAGCACCCCATTTCTTTGTCTTCATGAAGAAAACTGCAACTGAGAAGTGGCGTAGAGGGACGAACCCTGGAAAATGTCGTCCATTTGGGTTCTTGCGGATAGGTATTTATGTGCTCGGGTTTGTGTGAATGTAACTCTCTTTGCAGATGTAGAAGTAATGATGAGTGTTACAGGGGGGAATTGAACCCTGTAAGGTAAGAGGCGAGTTGCTTTGTTTGTTTCTCTTTTGTTTTTGATGTAGGGTTGTTGGTTTATAAGACTTGTCCAAGAAGAAAATAGCAGCAGAAAGCTTGCTAGGTATCTTAAGAGCACTAAGGCCCAAGGACTTAATTAGTGCATTAATGTGATGTCTGTATTATGAGAAATTTGACAACTTTTAGTGTTATACAAGTATACTCCCTCATGTCAGACTTACAGAGGTAGACCATTTTTGATGTTGTAAATTTTGGGTTTTAGGTCCCCCCTCCTTTGGTAAGTAGGTCCATATTGTGTATAAAAGGCTTTGTCGATTTCCTTCTCTCTAATCCTTATTATCATCCAACAGATACGATGGGCGTGGTCACTTACATGACCTTTCAGAGTATGACAGCGGGTCATGGAATACATCTTACCAGCTGTCAGAGGAGGAGGCGAGGATTGAGGCGTTGTGCGATGAGGAGAGGTACCTGGCTCTGCACACGGACCTGCTGGAAGAAGAGGCCAGACAAGGTGGGCATGGGGTGCCAGTTAGGACACTTAACACACAAATCTTAATGTGAATTTGGCTTTAGTGAGTCATGCTGATTGATAAATAAACATCTGCTTTCATTTCTGTATTTCTGCATGCACCTTAAAAGATATTAAATAACTTAATCACACACAATCATGCTATGGTTATTTACCTTGTAATATTAAAGTTAGAAATTCATAGGTAGGTAAATAAGTAAACGTGACAGAATTAAGTCAGTTTTTTTAAACTGATGTGCTGTTTACTGTGTACAATATGTAAAGCCTCTTTCCCACTGTTCAAAAAACATACTAACACATGCTAACGTGTGGGAAAGGTTACAATTGGATTCAGTCCTGTGTCAATTGACTTTGCAGGAGTCACTGGTATCTATTGTTAATGCAGCACATGGGTGTATGCAATTATTTTAGCCCATTTGCCGGTGCGATGTAATCATGAACCACCTCAAAATACCATCCGTCTCTGTCTAAGCAGAGCTAAGATATCATTACAAATTAGTCTGCATTGAGTTTAAAAGAGAGGCCGAATAAGTAAGAGATATAGAAAAGAAGTAGCCACCATTACATTTTCACTGGCCTCCATGCTGCTTTCTGCTATTTACTAACTTGTTTTCCGGCCCATCCGTGACGTTAATATCCTTTATATAAATCAAAGGAAAGGAAGGAAGGGCTACTGTTTAAAACATAACGGAAAGAAATGTTCCTTCAGTCTTGTTAAATTGCTGCAACATATCTCTGAGCTGTTTCAGTGGCACATGACAGTAAAGAACATTTGCAGCCAATTTCCTGCTGGCATAAATTTACACCACTTAAAAACTGCTTGATGGTTGCATTCCCCCAGCAGATATTAATTCCCTGTCAGCAGCAGTCCTAACCCTTGTATTTTACTGGCAGATACTGAACCTTGCAGGCAGCTCTCACTTAGGCTTAATAAGTTTGCGGCAGCCAGGGTTGCAGGGCAAGTCATAACTTAACACAAATACTGCCAACATGGTGCAGCCACATGGCCTCAGTTACACTGAAATGCTCCCAAATCTTTGATGCTCTGTGGTGTTGATTTCTGCCTTTATTACTGATGTCTTGCCCTACTTCAGAGTTAAAATCTTTACTCTCTTCATAGACAGTCTGTGTCTGAATTGGTGTCCTGAAATGATTTAATCTCATTGCCCCCTTTTTTAATACGTTTCCTACAAACTAACATCTAACACCAATTTGACAGACAGAAAAGCAGCGACTCTGACAATTGCTCTATACTGCTATACATCTAGGCTTCTTGGCAAAATCTGAATTTTCAACATTCCGGTTACATCCCGTTCTAAAGCACTTTCAGCTTTCCATCTTTTTAAAAACGACTGGCTTTGACTCAGAGCTCAACAGCTGCCATTTCTATGGAAATCACTTTCAACTCTTGGATACTTGCATCTCAGTCGTTTTACATTATAATGAAACAGGCTGTTTTGATGACAAAGCACCCTTCTGAAAGACAGACTTAATGACTGTAATTGAATTAATAAGCTACAGTTTTATGTGAAATATGGTGTCTTATGCCCAAACTGACAGGACAGAACGAGTCAGCTAATGATTTGTGTCACACGCACACACTTACATGCTCACTGCAGAAGGTTCATACCCCAGACTAGTTTGCCCTTGAATTTGGAGGCCTGACCCCATTCACTCAGGCTATTACCCATCTGTCCACTGAAGGGACAGCAGGATAGCATTAGAAATATTGATATTTTTAGTGGCAATTTTGCCCTTGCTTCTTTAATAAAGATATAGTTCGCCATGAATTTCAATAGAAGTGTGTTTGTATCTGGGGCCAAATTACGATGTAGGCTATATTTATCTAGCAATTCCTTTTCTGTATTTTAAAAAAAAAAAGATTAATGTGCTTGTAGAAGGACTTGCCAAATACAATCTCTGTCATATATAAGATGTATAGCATCAATAACATTGTCATTATTACTATATAGTGACTATAATCAGTTATTATAATAATGAATGATTGTTAACCTAACCATTTAAGCGATTTTGTCAAATCGTCAAATTTGGCACTAACGCCCGCTTAGACTCAACAATGAAATTTGTGCAAATTCAGTGCAAACGTCCGCTTTGAGTCAAGAATGAACTAATTAGAGCATGATGGTCAAAGGTCACTGTGACCATTTGTCAGTCTCATTCTTTTAAACGTGTTTCTCAAAAAAAGCTTCAGAGAAAAGCAAAAACTGATTGGACTTTGGTGGTCAAAGATCATTGCGACCTCACATCGCATCCATGTTTTCACAGACGTGATTGATTTATTGGTCCTGCTGGTCGTAGTAGTTTTTGTTGTTGTTGTTGTTATTATAATAATAATAATAATAATAATGATAAATGCTGAAAAAATTAGTCACTCTCTGCATGGTGTGTTTTTTTTTTTTCCACAGAGGAGGAGTACAAGCGTCTGAGTGAGGCTCTGGCCGATGAAGGCACCTACAACGCAGTGGCCTTCAAATACAGTGCTGACTACTATGACCCCTCTCAGCCCACTGAGGAGGAGGATGCTAACCGGGAATCAGGTGAGAGCTCATCACTCAATAACTTGCCTAAGAAGTCACGTAGTTAGTCACGCTCAGATACTCACAAATGGACACTTCTGTAGAAAGAATGTTACAAAACCAGGAAAGCAAAACACCTAACACAGCTTATAATGATTCATCTAACAATGCAAAGGACACAACCTTGCAGAATGGTGCTTTGCAAATTAAACAGTGTCATTGGTTATTCAAGGTAATCACATGACTGTATGCATGAACATGTACTGCTTGAAAATCTTGGGTCTCTGATATACCCTCTCTGTCCTTGACACGCCTGTGGGGGGATCTGTGCCATGTGTAGCTGCTTAACTTCTGAATGTTTTTCCTGCTGTAGCCTGCTGTGAAGAACACAGCAGGTCTGTCTAATCCATTTCTTCTTTTTTTTAACTATTCTAATCCATACGACCATCTGCAGATACACACCCTCCAGGGGGCTGCTGACGTTGAATTCTTGCCTGCAGAGCACACGGTGAACGTGTCAAACATATTTGGAATTTTACATATTCCGCCCTGCAGTTGTGGCATTAAGAGAATTTTAAAATTTCAGCCATGAGTGCAAGGAGGTTTGACATTTAGCCTGCTAATCACCTGTGAACACCAGCATCAACTTTGGTTGCCTTCCATCCATATCAGACTTAACATGCACAGACACACACACACACACACACACACGAGCACACACACTCCTTCAACTTTAAATATTTGATGTAAGTTTGCTGGAAGCACTTTGTCCCAGTCAGCCAGTGGCCTCATAGTAAAGCAGACTAGATGCCTCTGTCTCTGGGGAGATTATAGAGCTGAGTTCAGAGTATGATCTGCAGTAGAATTGTCCTGTGGGAATAATTCAATAAGGGTCAAGTCACAGTGGCAATTAACAGTCTGAACTACAGAATTCCTGGCGCAGTTTTTTATTTCTTGTCAGGTTATTCCCTTTTCTTGTTTTAAGTCTGTGATGGTATCACAAATACGAAATCATGAAAAAGTCGCCCACCACAATGCAAACGGAAAGCCACAGTGAGAGACCGTTTGGGTGGACAGTTACAGAATCACATAATCATAATATTGATCAAACAAGTGTCACTAGTGTTCGCTCCTAAATGAAAGCCAAGTAAGACAGGAGGCTAATTGCAGTACAAGTTTCTATCTGTTGTCTTTCTTAACATAATGACAATGTTATTCTTATTGTTTAACCTCCCTGTATGACCCCTCACTATAGTAACTGTTTCCCAGTCATTTCACCCAATACACCCAATAATTTCATATCCTGTCAAAAAAAGGAACACTTTTTTTCACACAATTTGAATGTGCAGTACAAGTGAGGCGATACCAGGCAGGATAAAACCTTTATATATATATATATATCTATATATATCTATATATATATATATCTATATATATATATAATATATATATATAATGGAGATCATGAGTTAAATAACTCAGCAGCCTGATATAAAGTAACAACACAAGAGAACGTTAACAACATTTACAACAACCACGTTAGCTTTCTCGCTTTAGTGTCTTTTTATCTAGCTAACTTACAGACATGAACACAAATTTTGTCCATCCCCTTGCTTGTTGAACGTGTGACCAAACAAATGATTGCCGGTGAAAAATGCACCGTTAATGGAAGTTATTAAGCTGGAAAGCTAGCTAATTAGCTGATCAGCAGCAGCCCATTAAGCAGCAGCTTATGAATTTACCTGCTAATGTCCCTCCATTCAGATGCTGATGGGGCCCTTACTCTTTAATATCACTGCTAACAATATACTGTTCCTCTATGAATTGAAAGCAACAGCCAAGTTTGTTTACTTCTTCTTTCCTTCCATGTTACCTGTGGAGCTACGGCTCAATTAACAGCTCTATAAACAGCCCTTTTAATTTTTGTATCTTGTTGTCCTTGAAATATTACAATCTTTCTCTCTGATTCTACAAAATAACATTGTAAAAAGTAAAAAATGATTGGCTACACATTAGCAAGATAGCAGGAGAATGTTAATATTGTATTCTAGCAATGCATGCGCTGTTCAGCAATAGCTGTAGTTTGCATGGAGGCACATTACTAAGACCAGGCTTTGTTAAGCTTACGTTTGATGGGCACAACTGATGAAAGGTCAACAACAAAGAGCAACTTAGCAGTTAGGCTTAGTCGAGACCAGTTGGTGCAACCTGCTCCTGAATTCCACGTATTTTCTACCTATTTGGGACTATTGCTTGTCCTACACACCTCTATAAGCGAAGTGCCCTCTTGTCTGAGTCAATATGTGGTCATGCAGTAGCTTTGAATAGTGAAAAGTTTGTGACTTGGTGACAGAGTAAATGGGAAGAGTGCTGGATTGCCTTTAAAGAGAGAGAGTGGATCCATTTTGATGGGTTAGTTGTAATGTGTGATAACCATTAAGTTTTACATAATATACCACTTTAGAATTAGCGGCCAAATACAAGCTAGTCGACCGTGATAATAATCCTGTTATATAACTCAAGTGATGATTAAGAGCATGTCTTCTTTCAAAATTGGGGCACTGTTTGGAAAGCCATTACATTGTCACTGAACTGGAGTTGAGATGTGACATAAGATAGAGTGAACATATGAACACTGCGTAGCTTTCAGGCTCTGCAAAAAGTTGGTTCCAAAACTATATGATGGCACAACTTACATGACGAGCCAAGTGAACAGTGTAGGCAGACTGGCTTTATTTTGTCCTGCAGATGCTATGTCGTAAATTAATGGGCTTCTCTCTTTTATTACTGTGCAAACTCCTCACAGTACAACATTAAAAATGTTAATCTACTTTCCACCTGGCCTGTACATTTTTATCAAGTGCAGAGGAAGGAATGTAGATGAAAAGTGTAATATTACAGTGATACATTTGTATAATGGATGGAAAAGTTACTGCTCACCTGGGTATATTTCCAGCAGGGTGTATTTACTTTCTGTTACAAATGACTAACAAGAGTTAATTTCATTTGTTCTGTCCTAATGTCTCTTCACGTACATAGAAGAGGCAGAGCCGGAGGAGAGTGAGGAACCGTTTGTGGCTCCCCCAGGGCTTGCTATCCCTCCTGATGTGGAACTGGTGAGTATTAAATATCCAGATGGCTTACTGTTGTTGATACCCTATTGTGCTCTTATACACAGTATATAAACACAATAACTGGGACATTCTCTTATTGGCATCTTGTGACCACTCCCAAATGAACTGTTAGGTGTGTTCTGAATTAGTCAGGCCTGTGCAGAATTGATCACTGTGCACACAGTACATGCTGGTTCTGTTCGACATCATCTCAACTTGCTTTGACCTTGTGCAAATATAGGCGATGACTAACTCACAAGATCAGGACTCATTTATATGTCGATTAATTGCTAGAATTTTGTTTTTCTGTCTTTAGATTTTTTTGTCCTTCTGTCTGTAAGTCAGTAAAGGTTAATTCTGTTAACAGAAGAAATGTGTGGTTGATTACACTTAATGCTTGAATAATTACAAACCTACACAAACTTTTAGTCCCAAGTGCGATGCGAAAATTCCTATAATGATGTGTGTGTATCTGACAAAACGATAATGGAAACTGTGTCACATTTCTGTTTTTCCTCTGTCTGAGTATTTTGACTGCTGAGTGATGGTTTTCAATTTTAAAGGAACAGGCCCAGTAATCCAGACCAGACAGCCAATTTATATGCGACAGCAAACTGATATGGTGGCATGCATTACTTAAGAATTCCAGCCTTTCTAAAGGTATATGTGGGATAAGTGAGTAATATGGAGGTAAAGCCATGAACGCGGTTTTGATGATCGCAGGTAGCTTATGCTGTGTTTACCCCCAATTAACTGTCTTCCATTACAATTTAGTTTTGTTTTTTTATTTATAAGGGCACAGGTAACATGTCTTATATACTCCCTGTGATTATAATAATCCAATTCATTTCCATGTGTGCATTTTGTAAACACTTTGTGTTAGCACCTTATTTTGAAAACTGGATGCATACACATATGGTCCGATTCAGTGCATTTACCATAAAGCTCAGAATATAATTGCACTCCAACTTAAATGGCTGCTGGCTTGAATAAATCCTATAAGCTCCTGTGCTTCTCTGGTGATCCAGAGGCAGTGTATACATTGCCTGGTTGATGGTGTTTGTCTCTTTCAAAGAAATTAAAATAATTCTGCGATGGCTTTTTGCCAGACATTGTTCACTTCTTGGAAATGCATCATGTCGCAACTCGTATGCTACAACTGGAGTGAATAATGCATGCTTTTTGAAAGATTAACCACAATGAAAAGTTAATCCATCTAATAAAAGAATAACACTGCAACATTCAGAAGTGCAATACTTGAACTATAGATGATTAAAGGACATTATTTTAACCTTACATATCAAGATTATTTATAACATCATGGCATAAACAGTAATAACAGTTATTGGAGACAGATTACAAGCTGAATGGATTGGGATGAACAATAAGAACAGGATGTCTAACAGGATTTAAATATTTCTGTAAAGAGTTTCTACCAGACATTGTTTGAGGTGGGAAGCCACCCAGATCCTGACACATCTTGTCATTACATGACAGTCTAATCAATAGCTATTCAAGCATTTCCCACGTGAAATAGCATCTCTTTTTCTTCCCCCTAAAAATGAAAGGTTTCTGTCATAATGGTAATGGTACCACAACTCTGCTCCAAAATGGCACATACTTGCTGTATGCAGAAATGTACTTTTATACATATAGGCAATGCTTCACATTGACAAAACAACATTAAAATAACAACAAACAAAAAAAAATGGATTTATATGTTTTAAATACTTTGCTGCTGCTTTGTTCCATCTGGTCTTTTTATGTTTCACAGTCTTCCCTTAGAACCAGACTAGTCCACAACCCGAACTCTCAGCAACCCCTTTTAGCTGCCACTTTCTTATGCATGAGTGGAAAGACAAGCTTTAATGTTGGCATGTACTGTGTACACATTCAGTATATAGCATACTGTGTATAAAAAAGCCAAAAGACCCTGGTGCATACATAGAGAGCACAACATAACTGCTGTACATGATATGCATATAATATTAATGTCTGCTCCCTAGATTATGAGGGTATGTCCTTCTCTTTGAAGACATTTCAATGTGGTGTATATGCTTGAGCATTATCACTACACAGTACAAAAAAGGTGATATTCTTACACCTGTTTTACTTTTTAAACAGAGAAAACACAACAATACACCTTCTGAATTCATGTTTCCTTCTTTTACCAAAACTAAGGCTTCTGCATTGCGCAACCTGTTGTTAGCAGCTCTGCAGCAGTGTTGCAACAACGAACGCTTCCAGTGTGAAAACACACTGCTCACGCATGCAGTGTGGCCAAGGTGTAACCTCTAGGGCACGTGATGCACACTGCATGCCAAACATCCTCAATACAGCCTCTCCAGTGTGAAGTTAATAGAAAGATAAGGGTCTGTATTTTTGAGGTTATTGAAAATCCAATATTAGGGTTTCTGAATACCCTGGATACAGTCCATGTCTAGTGGACAGAGGATGCTTTTAATTATGCAACTGATTCGTTCCATTCCGCCACTTTTTAAATTTCTTCGTTTACTCATATGGTTGTATCTTGCTTGAATTACACTACTACTGCTCTGCTTTGGCCATATCCATAAATTTTAAGAAAATATGGACAAAATGAACACAGAGTAAGAACAGAAGGCTCTATCTGTGTCTGTATCAAAAACTGAGTATAAATTAGCCTTTAATGGGCATGCACCTCACTTGATGGGTTCAAGATGAGTATTTTTTTATGTGCTTACTCGAGATAAGAAATGGCTGTAAATCGTACGTCATACTCAGGGCACTGGCATGCTTTATGACTGTTACATGTTAGTTATGTTTTGCTTTGGGTCTATGGCGTAGACGTGGCAGAGGATGCTTTGTATGAGTATATCACATCGACATAAAACAAGTATTACACACACCCTTTTTACCTAATGGCTAAGTCCATAAATTGGAGTGTGAAAGGCCCTTGTATGTCAGGAAGTCCTTGGCAGCTCAGAACACAATAATGGTCTGTTAGTGTTGGACACTGGCATCTTTCTGGCCGGTGTCCTGAAAGGTAGTATTTATTATGACTTTCATCTTGATGAGGTATGTGTGGTCTTTTCAGAGATTTCTGCACTTCTCTGCACTCACAAGGTAATGACAATGGTTAATCATTAAAAGCACACAAGGGGGACAATAATGAATGAATAATGGACCACTTCTTGTTCCACTGATTTCCACCCCATGTGTATTTTAAGAATTAATGTCATCACAATGAACATAAGAGTGCCTAGCATAGAAATGCCTCAGAGACAAAATGGCTTGTGTCCTTGGTATGAGGAAGGCCTTTATAAACTGTGCTTTGCATTTTAATGTTATGTTCAGCTGTCAGGTTCACTAACTCTTATGTGTGATGATCCCTATTTTTCACTTTTGCTTCCACAAGCGACATTTCCTGTTATTGCACTTTTTTATAAGAAATCAATAATGGTCATGAAATCAGTGCTTGCATTCAGTCTGTTCAGTTTAAAACATATGTGTTCCTTTCTTCATTTTTTTTTCCTGGTAGCCGGCAACCATCAAGACCCATAACATCATCGAGAGGACAGCCAACTTTGTGTCTCAGCAGGGGGCTCAGTTTGAAATAGTCCTGAAAGCGAAGCAGTCTGGTAACTCCCAGTTTGACTTTCTTCGTTTTGACCATTACCTCAACCCGTATTACAAACACATCCTGCGGGCCATGAAGGAAGGTCGATACAACCTCATCTCCACCAAGAAGCAGGAGCAATCGCAGGGTGAGTTATGGAAAGCAGTCACTGAATTCATAGGTGTCATGTTCCCACACAGACGCTACATATGCAGAATCAAGAATATCATGTACTGCAGTTAATGCAGAAATATTGCATCTGTTATACATGAGCAATCGAAGAATACATTGAGAAACACTGCATTAATTATATGCTACAAACTTGTTCATACATACTGTATGTTCACTACTTTTTCCTTTTTTTGCCTTCTTGCTGCAGAATCCCACTCTGACGATTCAGATGACGATGGAGATGGCAGTTATCTCCATCCCAGCCTCTTTGCCCCTAAAAAGTGCTCTCGCCTGGAGGAGCTTGTGAAGGTAATGTTAATAGAATGTAAGCCACCCAGTGTGGAGCTTTACTTGTTGGTTGCTACTTTATATTGTGATGCTGCCCTGCAAAAAAGTATGTACCTAAAAAACTTTTTAATGAGCCAAGAAAAACAGCCCAGGTTTTGTCTTCAAGCATTTTCAGGCAATTCGATGGGTTTTAAAAACGTTACATAGCTTTAAGGGTAACTTAGGTATGGACCCTATTTTCCCATGTTTTTGTGTCCAAGTGACTAATGGGAACAACATTTTTTGAAACTGGTCTAGCATTGAGCAAGATGAAACAGGCTGCAATGAAACCACTCAGGGCATTTGTACAATGTCAATTAATGTTCTCTTAAAATGCTTGGTTTTGTAACTGATATGTTCAGACTACTAGTCTTAAGGCTTGGACACACTTTTTTGCATTGAATGTCTGTGGACAACTATGGTCCCACCATGCATGCATGGTGGTATTCATAGCACCATGAATGGCCCGTATCAGCCCCCGGCAGTAAATGGAAGGGCTGGGAGGCGAACTTACTGTCCTACTGCCAACTCAAGTGAAAGTGAAACTAAGTAAATGGTGCTGGATCTGCAGTGGAGTCTGTCAAATATCCAAATTAAAACTATTTTGGCGAGGCAGCTGCAGCTGGCTTGACGGCAGTGTTCTGGACTAGACTGGAGTGTGGAATAAGAGATTGGAGATTGCTTCGTTGGTGCACTTGCTATTCTTAGTCTATGCAGCCACAAAAAATGGGCTGCACAAGCACATCCTGAAAGATGCAGGTGAATGACTACATTTACGTCTGGCAGACATGTAAACTGTGAGTTGGCCCTAATTGTCTGACAACATTATAAAAAGGATCTTCAGAGAGATAGGTCTTTTTGTAAAAGACAAAGATTCTTTTTGTTTAACCAGAAACAGCCCTGAATTCGCCGTTGTCAAACCCACCAGACACTATTTAAATAAAGAGTAGTTTTATCATCATAAAACATACTAAGTTTACAGAAACAAAATAAAACTAACAAAAAGCTGTTTTGGTTTATCCCCCACTGTTCCAACAATCACCAACTCTGGTTTGGTTAAAATTAACCCTTAATTCACACAGTTCTATGTGAAAAGATATTGGCTCTATGCACACTAAAATAACTTTTTAAAAGCTGTTTATGGAGTTTATTCTTTAACAGATACGTCTATGTCACTACAAATATTTCCATATTGTCAAGCACTTAAAATAATTAGCTTGTTGGTGGCAAAACCAGTACTCGTAGTAGACATAGATTAACAGTGCACAAATGCCCTGAGTGGTTACACTGCAGCCTGTTTTGCCTGTTTTGCTGCACTCTCAATCAATACTGGACCAATTTTTTAAAAAAAATGTTGTTACTTAGAAACAAAAACATGGAAAATCAAGGTCAAGGCTGAAAAATACAAAAGTTACCCTTTAAGGCATATGAGAGCAGGCTGCTCATCTTAAGGATTCAAACAGAAAATGTATAATCATGCTTTATGCTGCAGTTCAAACTGGAAGTTGAACACTGCCTGCCATGTGAATAACTTTTACATGCTGTTAGTTGTGCTCGTGTCTGTTACTGCATTCTCTAATAACTATATTCTGTTTCCTTGTCTTCATGCTGTTACAGTTTTTTGTTCATACTTTCATGTGCATTGTCGGGAGAACAGTCATTAGTCTTTAACAGAGCAGCAAGAATGGAAGCATGTCTTTTTTAAAGAAACATAATGAGCTCTTTTAATAGCAAGCTGTCCAACAGTTGCCTCCCATCAAGAGGGCTTTCCTTTTCAAATCAGCCACTCTAATTTTCTACTAATGATTCATATTTCATATTTTATGGAGTTAACTATTAAATTCTGTATGCAGTGCTTAAATATTGCACAGCATTTTATGGTTTCTGACTTCATAGAGGTTTGAATATTTATGTGTTATATTATGACTGTAAAATGGATCTGTCTCCTCGCTTGTGGTGTGATTTCAATAGCTTAAGCATCCCTTCACAAAAATAATAGACAGTTTTTACAAACTGACCTTCTACTTCTGCAGCCTCTGAAAGTTATGGACCCAGACCATCCTCTGGCAGCACTTGTGCGAAAAGCTAAACAGGAAAGGAATGGCACAGCAGCAGTAGTAACTGAACCAGAGGAAGTGACGGACCCAGCTGCATCCAGCACACCAGCTCAGTACACCGCTGACCGTGAGTATAGATTTTTAGGCCTGCACCTAAAACAAATAACAAAAAAAAAGGAATGATCAAAAAAAATGCTTGGTGTTTGAAAAGGTGTTTGAAAGCAGCACTACAAACTTGATGTGGATCCAGGTTTCAAAGGGTTAATTGCCCTCAGATAGTCTGAGCTAAAATGGTACTGAACGTCCCAGTGTGCTGTAGTGCTTGAACCACAAATACTTGTGCATTGCAGTAGTGAAGCTCTTAACAGCTACTTCATGAAATTACATGAATTTGACTCACATTATTGAAGCTAATGTAATGCCTTGATAGTTGAAGTATATAGCCGGTCTGATGAAAGTTCATCTAAGATTATATATATAAACTGAATGAAAATGACATTTGAACAGAATGAACGGCGTGAAAAAAATAGCACATCTTTTAAATTTAAAAGAATGCCTGGTTCGTGTACGCACTGTATGCAAGAACATGTGCGTATTCATCCATGATGAGTCACATCCAACACCACTCCACGTTATTCATCACACTCAACAGTAATTTGTTCCTGTATGTCTCTACCCCCTCTGGACTGGTTGCTTAAATAAACCCGCGGTCATTGGCCCCTGCTGACCCGTGATTGTTTTCTTGTCCATTACTGCAATTTATTCATTCCTAAGACAGTTGTGGTGGGTGTCCTTTGGTCTGTTCTGTGCTTGTGGATGACCTAGCTGCTTAATGCCGCTGATATGCATTGCTGCTCATAACGGGGGCTGTTAATTTGCTCATCCATGTAGCTATGCTAGGCTTGGTCCAATGAGAAAGCCTTCTCTTGTCCTTTGAACATTTTGTTTTACTACTTATGATGTAAATACAGGGTGTGGATAATAAGTTGCTCCATTACCTCTTTTGTACTGGATTTTATCCCTTAATTTAGTGTATTTAATCACTCCCTCTGACCCTAATAGATACGAGACCTAACAATAACAGCAGCATCAAAAACACCAGTGTACTTCAACATAAAAGTCAATTTATGAAATCTATCTACTGATCTGATCATCTATCTGTGTGACCCTCTATCTGACCAACCATTTAAGTAAATTTCCCTTTTGACCTCCCACTTACAAATCTTAAATCTAAGTCTTCATCACAGCTGTAGCACATGTCAAGTTTGTAAATGAAAGCCCCTGCTATGTATTTTTTTTTCTCAGACTAAAGAAAATTGAAAAGTCAACCAGCTCAGTGACTAATGTGTTAATATCACACTGTCTCCACTTTGACATTGACCATTTATTTTGTCCCTGTCCCCATACACCCCCCCACTCCTCTTCCCCTCTCTCTTTTCATTAAGGAGGCTTGGTAATACAAATTCACTGATAAGGGAGATGACCCTTTCGCACATAGGTTACATCTTGATTTATATGCTCTTCAGTCTGCTGATTTAAATTAATTACTGCGATGGACATATTAAACACAACATAAAAACATAGCTTGACACTGAACAAGAAAGCACAGCACACAAAACAACCACAACACAAAGCAAGCTTTAGCAACAGAAGGCCAATCATAGCCATATAATGAACACTTCTACACCATTTCACTCTTAAAGCCTGACCACACTAATGTGCTTCTGTCCAGCGGCCAATACAAATGCAGTTGCTTACACGTTGCCTCCACTCTTTGGAATTATTTTAACTATGTCAAAGCAAAACAAAACAAAACAAACAAAAAAATAGATTGTACAGGGTTCACACAGTCATGGAAAACTTGGAAAAGGAATTAAATTTTACAATTACATTTTCCAACCCTGGAAAAGCTGTGGAATTTTTGAAAATTATTGAAAGTTTTGGAAAGTCATGGAGTTTTGTTGTGTGTAATGGAATTAATTGCTAGTCACTACCTTGTGTGGATAACCTCGTAAGTATTGTAACATAATGGCACATTTATCTTCTCTATCTGTCAACGTAACATACCTTTAAACCTTTAAAAACCTTGGCAAAAAAATACTTTCTAAAACATTAGAAGAAGGCAATGAGCCACACACGGAAATGACCCCAAGAATTAGGAGAAAATTAATAGATAGTACCATAAAATTATCTGAAAATTAGTGGAATTAATATTTTAATTTCTTGCAATTTGTGGAAGATTTCAAGCTGCTGGTTTGTCAAACTGCTGTTTTCCACGTTTTTGATAGAAATCGCACCAATTTGCTAAGTGGTTCAAAGGGTTAATATGAGTTTGAGTTTGAATATGATATGTTTAGAAAACATAGGGCAAGTGGGGCAATATATATATATTTTCTTATTATGGGTCCTTGAAAAGTAGTTTGGTCCATGTCCTATTTACAAACGTTGAGTAGACAGGGTTTATGATTGAGATATTTTGGCTTCACATTTAGGGAGCTGTCATACCATCTGTCTTTATATGCAGTCACTGGTCAAAACTAAGTACAGGAAACCGTAATGCAACCTCCTGCAGTCGCACTTCTTGATGTGTAAAAAATGCACAGTGTAGCCAGTGTAAACAATCCCCCATAAACAGCTCACATTTACTGTATATTTACAACAAAAAGAGACAAACCATTGGGTTTGGGGTCAACTTAATACCTTGCAAGAGAAAAATTATTGCGGTCATAAAATGCTATATCTTTGTCCAGTTTTTCCTGCCTTGAAGATGTAATTTCAACGGAGAGTGAGCACAAATGTGGCATTTCTGTTATTAATAGGCTCACTAAATAAGCCTAGATTCTATTTCCAGTGGCAGATGACTTTCCCCTGACCTGTTGATGTTCTTCACCAAGGTCGAAATAGAAAGACTCTGAAATGAATTAGTAAATCATCCCGTAACTCTTGTGAAAGCACCATAATTTCACATAACGCCTAAACAATTGTTTCCTGTACTTCCCACTTTTCAAGTCAACTGTACAGGGGATTGACACAAGAGCTATACACCATAAAGCATTACAGCATTATACCAAACAATTGCCTTTCAGCTCATAGCAGAGCTGAGTCAACAGCTGTGACTGCCTCAACAAAAATTGAACATTACAATCCTCTCAAAGCCTGTCTTTATTGTATGGCTGTGGGAAAAGGTGGCATTATATTATGCAGTTTATGTTCACATGAAGTAACAGGAGCTGTTTGTACTTCATCAGGGGCCATTCAAGTATTTTTGGAAGGAAATTCATGTACTAATTTCCTCCTTATTTCTTTACAGCTAATGCAGCAGCAATGTACTACGGGTACTACATGCTTCCTGATGGGACTTTCTGCTTGGCCCCGCCTCCTCCTGGGATCGATGCCAGTGCGTACTATAACAGCATGCCCTCAGCTGTCATGGCTGCTCCTACCTCGTCTGAGGCTTTGCCTAGTCTGGGAACTACACCCACCCCTCCTGAAACTATTGCTATGGCACCACCAGCTACAGTCGCCTCTCAGGTCACCAGCTCTGCTGCTCCTGTGGTTGTACCAGAAACCAGGTAGGAACTAATGGTCATCCATGTTTCATATAAAGTTTTACTGTTTTTTTTTATATAGTCAACAAGCTACCAGCAATAAAAGATCACAAATGCCATGACATTCTGTACATTAAATTGTGAGCTGTAAATGTACAACTTCTGAGCAGAAGAGAGATCGTGTTATCACGGAGCCTTACATTGCAAAGTGTGTCTTCCTCTGTGCCGCTGCATCGCTGCAGCCTTGACCAAAGGGGAGAGTGAAAGTCAAGAGCGTTCACTCTACAGCAAAGTCTTGGGACCAAAACATTCCCCGGGGGCACACTGTGCAGCGCACTGACTGGCAGAGAAACCAAAAAAATGACTGCTTGGCTTAAAGTTATCTTAGTCGACTGAGGGGTCTGACTGATGATTCAAACCTACTACTGTCAGGGAGCAGCCCTATCCCTGTGTGATACTAATTTATCCTGATAGTTTCAGTGACATTTAAAACATGATTGATATTTTTTGTGCTTTTGGTATTTTTCTCCGTTAAGAATTTAATACCATGAACCTTTTGATTGAAGTAATTTTATTGGAGAACCTGATCAAAAACTTCTTCAGCTTAATCAGTGTTTTTAATTAAAAAGCTTAATTTGCTCTAGGCATAGGGTGTGAGTAATCACTTAAATTAAAGACCGTAATTTAATAGAGCAAGACCCATGTAAGAACAGATCACACCTGTTTTAATAGCTGAAACTTTTCTATCAGCTTAACATCTTTAATTTCCCCCCCAAAACAGTTTGAAACCCGAAGCTCCAGTTTCCACACCAGCAACACCAGCCATCATTCCCCCTCCGCCTGACACCCAGCCAGTCATAGACAAGCTGGCTGAATATGTCGCAAGAAACGGTCTTAAGTTTGAGGCCAGTGTCCGTGCCAAGAATGATCCACGGTAAGTGCTCTTAGCAGAAATAAATCTCCTATACCGATCACATCTTGGTTTTAGGAACTCTTATCAGTAACTTTAAGTTCAGATATTGTAGAGCCCCTTCATCATCCTCTGACTTATCGTTTATGAGTGCTCCCCTCTCATCTTATACACTATGTGTTCTTCCCTCTGTCTACTGTAGGTTTGACTTCTTGCAGTCCTGGAATCAGTATAACACATATTATGAGTTTAAGAAGAATTACTTCATGCAGAAGGAAGGAAAATGCTTTTCAGAGGTATTCCCAGCTTTATTATTATGAGTGTGTGAGCGTGTGTGCTTGAGAATCATGTAGACCTCCTCTAGCTTCATTTTATATTGCTGTCCATGTCTTGACACCTTAGTTCAAAACTTGTGTATTTGACACTTTGATGTGTTTGTGTTACAGTTGACTAGTAAAACTACTGTATTGCTGTGAACTTTTGTGTGGTCCATAGTTAGAGAATGCTGTAGATTATGATGACGGTACTGCTACAGTTTATTCATAGCTGCTAAGATAAAAACTCCTATGTGAAGCCTTAAATAGGTTAAAGAAATACTTTAGCCCAAATGGCCATTTGTATATCAATCACTCATTCAGTGTTACCTTGAAGGGATAAAAAAAAGCAATTTTTCATCCCTCAGGTGAACGAAGAATCCAAAATAGAGAAAATTCTTGATGCACTGTTGCAAAGGGGATCATGTCAAACGACAGCAAAACTTGATCAAAACAGTTTACAAACTCTCACACTCATGCGGTGTAATCCAAGTCTCATTTATCCAATCATTTGCTCAGTACTTCCAAAAAAGACAGTACCCTCCAACAGGGAACTAAACTGAAAGTGAAACTAATCTATGCTCTCATCAAGGCCAGACTCCATGGAATTTAACCTCGCTAAACACAGGAGCTGCTGGTCTCCAGCTGCCTTGAATAGTTTTTGTTATATTGTTTGACCTTAGTGTTTTAGACAGTTAGTTCGGAGTTTTAGAAAGTTAGTTTGAACATAACACAAACAAACAAATGGATAAAGGCAGTGGTAGACCAGCAGCTCAAAGGTTAAAGCAAGGTAAGTTTAGTTCTCTGCCAGAAAGGGCTGTCTGTTTGGGAGGTACTGAGCATATGATTGGATAAATGAGACTTGGATTGTACTGCATGCATTGTGTGAGAGTTTGTAAACAGATGTTTTGATATAGTTTTGTTGTTGTTAAATGCAGTTGTCTATGACTTAAGTTCATTATGTGAAAAAAAAACAAAGTTTTCTTCACAAATTCAACTAAACACAGGATGAGTCATTGATATACAAATGGCCATTTAGGGGGTGACATAATCCTTTAAGCTTTGCAAATGGCACACGATTAACAACATTGCTGTCATGGATATTGTTGAAGAAGAGTTTTACAAAGCCGGATAAGTGCATTTTCAGAAAGAAAGGTCAGTGTAATTAGTCCTCTTATTCTTCAGTAAAAACAAAAAAAAAAGAAAAAATACAGTTACAACCCACAGAACTAAAATTGCATGCAGGGCTGAAGAAATAAAAATGATAAGTTTGTGCGCAACGTGATGGCAAAGTTGTTGGAGAACCAGCAAGCATGTAGAGAATCAGCAGGAATGTGTGGCTCTAATGAGTGCTGGGATGGAGACAAGCATCAAATTAAAAATCTAACCCTTACCTTTATAGAGATATATCTGTAGACACAATTTTAAAAATTAATCATTGTATTTTTTTCTTTTAATATATTTCCTTTCATTTTTCTTTATTATATTATATTTGTGCTCTTTTCAGTAGATGTTGGGTATGAGCAGATCAAAGCTCGGTGAAAGCATTATTAATTCTCCCCAAAAAATGACCTTCACACTTATGAGAAACGCTGTTCTCCCATTTACCTCCTGTCATCAACCTCACTGTTCTCCACACCTGTACGTAATTGTGTTTAACAGCATTTGCAGCCACCACTTAGACATGGGAAAAGGTTGTCTAAAGATTCGCTGCACTTACAGTCAACCTTGAAATTAGCTGCTTTTTGCTGCTGATAAGCTAGGACCTGCCATGCTGAAATTTGAGGCATCCTGATCTAAAATATTGAAATGAAGCATGAGAGCGACACAGAGAACAAGGAAGAGATTATCTGAAAAGCAGGATCCAGCCTCCTTACAGGGCACCACAGCGATACGCTGTAAAAATCCCTCTGTCTTAAACAGTTACCCAGTCTCATTTCCAGCATCATTTCTGCCAGTGAGGTCATTCAAATTAGTATCCCTTGTTTTAAGATTTTTATAAAAACACATAATAATTAATTAATTAATATCTATAATATTGAATACATAACAGCTAACTGTGTCACTATCTAAACCTAAAATTTCAAACAAGTTGATTGGTTGACTGCCTATTTGTGGTCTTTTCCGTTGTTTCGCTTGTCCAGCTGTGCCTTTGCTAAAAAAGATTCTATACCTATTGTCTATCACTGTCTGTACACCAATATCAGAACTAAATCTGTGATGGTGAGGTCCTCAGTGACATTAAATAGCAGCAGTGCTAACAGACATGCATCACTTTTCTGGCTCTTCTGGCTGTCCTGGCACCCAGTGGCACATGCCTTATGCTGGGTTCACACTGGACGCGCAAGCGCCCCGATAGGTTAATTGTTGCGCAGCTGCCCGTCAGCAGTTACCTGGCCGTTCACACCAGGAGTGCATTTGTCTGCGCCAGTCAGCAGCAGCCCTCTTTCTCTGAGCTCTGTCTCCGTCTCTCTGTCCTTACAAGCCTCTATGTCTGTGGCTATGTATGTGTCTGTGAGTGAGTGAGTGTGTTTGTGTGAGCGAGTCCTTCAGTGTTTGTCCGCTCGCCTCTCTCTCTCTCTCTGTAGACTTAATTGACAAGTATTGTGGAAGCACTGGATGCATATTTTATCCCTTATCATGATCAGATCATTCATATCATATCTGATATAGCAGTTATATAATTCATAATAGGGTATTTAGTGTATTTTCTTGTCAGAGTCACTCACGTAAAAAAAATAGACTAAGCGCTAAAACTATTGCTGTAGATCATCAGGGGTGCAGAAAGCAAGTGGCCGTCACAGAAAAATCGGTGTTTTGCGGCTGTTCCAGTGTGAACCCAGAGTTGTATGTCGTATGGTGTGTTGGTTGAACAGTAAGTGTTGCTAACAAATTCATCTTGGTTAGGCAAGGAATAATTGATTCCTGGTATATGTTTGCCTTGGTTTTAGGGTGACCCAGAATCTCACAATTAATCATTAACAACAAACATTAAGTTGGGACGGGCTTATTTATGGTTCTTTCCAAGAATTTGAATTCATGCGTAGCAAGTTGCAGTTTTTCTCTATATTCCGGTGTGGTTCAACACCTGTCATTTATTTAATATTTATTCATGACAAAATTATCTTGGAAAATTGTTCTGCTGTTTTCCAGTTATTCCAGGACATACTGGAACCTTGTCCAGAACTCACAATTGTGGAGGGACAGTAACACCAAGAGATATTTTATCCTAAAAATAATTTGGAAGATACCCAGTTTTATTTGGTTGATTGCTGAAGGCTCATATTAGCTCAAGCTAAACTTAAGGAGGCAGGTTTGGTTGCTTTAAAATTAACTCTACCGAAGGGACCACTAATACAGCTTGTGAACAAATGCAAGGACAAGTGATGCATCACATATTTTCTCTGTGCTGGTGATAAATGTTACACACTGCAACAAAATGAAAGCAATTATGAACTCAACTCCTTCAAAGCACAACCTGTTTTCCTGCCAAGGTCCCTTTAAAATCTGATCTCATGACACCACTGAAGATGAATGGACTAATGCACGTTGTAGCATATTCACCAGGTATTTAAGTAGTGTCAAGGTTTTAGAAAAGCGGTTTGTCTTTTTCACAGGTCATTTACTGAGAGCAAATTCACCTTTTTTAACAAGAATCTGCAAGCATTTGTGTCTCAGCTTAAGTGTTTTTCAGCTCTTATAGCTGAGCTTTGGTGTTCAGTGTTTGGTTATTTTCACAGAGTTTATAAGTTTCCATAAAGCCATCATTGCTCACAGAAAACGGAATTTTATGTGATTTGAGCAGTAGGATAGCTAGGTGGGTAGATAGATGGATAGATATTTCTTATGCACATATATGCATGCGTGTGTATACCCTCATATTCAAGGTTTGTTGAGTCTGCTTTGTGTCAGAGTGAGAGAGGAGAAAAGAGAGAAGTGAGCGAGAAAGTTTTGTAAGGAGCAATTTGTCTTCTGACGAATCAAATCCATTAGCTTGTCAGAGTGCAGAGGAGTGTGGCCCATTATGACACAGCTCAGGCTGCTCCAACAAGCGGCTGCTCGGCTTTTCTATCAAGAAACCTGCCTCGTGTTTGTGATTTGTGCCGTGGGTAATGGGATGCAGATATCGCTGCTCTCAGTCAGTGCTATTATTTATAGTTTCATAGTTAATGAAAAAGCAAAAAAGGGCTAAAATCAGTCAAATCAGACAGCAGCAGGATGAGGGGCTGCCAGTAATTTGTTTAAGCATCAAAAAAATCTTCAGAATGTGGCACTTTTGGAGAGGATAAATAAAACTGTTATCTAAAAAGGGGCATTTTGTGAATAGTCTAAATCATCGGTAGATGTGTGTGCATCCTGTTTGAAGAGCTCTGCCCATAAGGTGTATAGAATATCTATGATTCATGTTGCAAGCTTTAATTTGCCCACCCAAATTTTCAGTTCTGATTATCAAACACATTCTTTTACCAATTATAATGTTTTCAATCTGCTCTGGCATCTAATAGAAATCCTGTTCCACCTTTGGGAACCACTCGCTATTTGTTTTGTTCACATTCAGCTGCACCCATGTGGCTTATGACAGTGTGTTTGTGGCTAGTATGCGAAGGAAAGCATCAAAAAAGGATTGTATTTTAGCCAGTGAAAAATAAATAATTAGCTTATGTGAAGTCTCAAATAGACAATTGAATTTGGGCTCAGCGCAGCAGTTTTCATCCCCTTTGCTGTCAGATTATCCCTGAATAAGACAATTTAACACATAAAGTACATTGTTCTATTTTTGGCTGGGCCTTTTACTATAGTCTGACAAAGGGAATGATTACTGTTGATTTATTTTTAAATTGAGCTGACAATTTAATTGTGTTGGGAGCAAAGTAGTTTTTGAACAAATCTGTAAAAAACGGGAAAAAAGTAGAAATCCAATTCACAGCAGTATAATTCATCTGGAGAGGGGTCAACCACAGGCTGTGTGAAATTATCTGTTCATCTACCAACATGTAGAGCTGCTCGTGGGTCAGTTATTTGTCATTTACATTTTCTGATGTGCAGCAAGCATTTTTATTTTTCCATTCTGACGATAGCTGGGGTCGGAGACATTATGGTTTTGGGTTGTAATATCCCCCCGTCAGTTCATCTCATTCTTATATCTCAAGAACACCTTTAAGGAATTTCTTTTTTTTTAGCAGAAATGTCCACATGGACTTAATAATGAACTGATTAGATCTTGGTGGTCAAAGGTAAAGGCCCTTGACCTTGCGTATGTTTCATCCCGTGAATGCAATATCTCTAGCATGACTTTCGGGAACTTCCTGAAGTTTGGCACAAATGTCCACTTCAATGAACTTAGGATGAACTATTTAGAGTTTGCTTGTCAAAGGTCAGGGTGGCTGTGACTTCACAAAATATACATTTATCTTGACAACATTTCACACAAATGTCCAACAGAATAACAATAATGAAGTGATGACATGTTTGTCCAAAAAGGTCAAAGTTAAACTTTGCTGTGACATCATGTTAAGCAAAAAAAAAAAAAACCCCAAAAAACCCCAAACACTTTTATGGCTATTATTCAACACCATAACTCAGGAACCACAGGGAAGATATTTGGTTGGATGCTAAATCGGAGACACTAATCTGGTGTGTTCATCTTTAAACTGTGCTGATCATATAGTTCTTCTGGGCTTGCATGTTAAAGATGTGTGTGCATTGTCAACTGCTAGGCTGCATATGAGTCTGGATAGACATGGATGTTAACTGCAACCTGACTGAATAGCGAAAGCATACAACAGTAAGGCATAAATTTTAGTTCATTTTAAATTCTCATTGTGATCTTTAACCAGCATGGGTTTTGCAGCCCTGCTATGAAACGCTGGTGCACGTTTTCATTTAGAGTTGAGGAATGTTACTTTCTGAATTGTGTTTTGCAGCAAGGCATGTGAATTAAGTAATCCAAGGATTCTAAAGGCTAAGCTAAAGGTGTATATGTGAGCACAATCAAATTCCTGCAAACTCCAGCTGGTAAGGTCTTACGGCGAATTTCCTCTTGCTTGTTCTCCTGTGAACTTTGATTTTAGAGTTTTTTTAGGAGTTGAATTCTCCCGGGCCTCGGTGAAGTGCTATGACTGAAAGCACTGTTCAATTACAGCTGAATAGTAGGAAGCTGCATTTGAAGCATTCTTCAAACATGGTAAAATGTACCTCATGAGGTTAGACGGTTTTTCCTCTTGTGGCATTGGCTTCATCTGTGCTTTCCCTTTCATTCCATCAGTAGTTTATATTTGGGATTGCTGCTAAGAGCACTTGGTCTACAGGTATTACTACAGAGGGTTTCTGGTTATCTGGCCTGTATTCATGCTAACTTTAAGGGCTTTGTGAAGACACTTTGTTGAATCGACAAGTGATAGCTGTTTAAAAAGCTGTTTAAGCAATAACTAACACTGAAATTAATTAATCCTGATAAGATATGTACAGGGTCATTCTGTGAAATAATGGCATTATTTACATGCTGACATGTCTAGCCACCTCCCTTAACCCATGTACAATACCCATATCTCCTACTGTAACTAATCATGTTTTAAAAGTTAACATATTGTTGAAGGTATACTATGCAGGAATGTTGGTTACCATTTGTAAAAACACTTGCCGACCAAAGCACAAGTAAAAACCAACCCCAGATTCACTCTGGTTGGGTGTTTTGCCTAGCTTTATTTTGAAAGTTGGTCTCTTGGAAGCCTGCTGCTCGCTACCCTTTTACAAAGCCCTGATCTCACCTGTGAGCTGTGGGGGAACACACCCATAAATATCCAGAACATAGAAAATTAGAAGAAAATAAGAAAATACAGGCAGAAGGCAGAGTCTCTGCAGAAAAAAAACACCTCCACACACTTCTAGTCATTCATAAGTGAGAATTGAGAGGGATTACTTATGTATGAGTGTAAACTTTGTATTGTATGAAAATCCTACATTCAAGTCTTTTTACAGTTTGTTATTAAATTTCTTTCTACAATTTTTCTAACAAAAAATCACAAAGCTTTAAGCATGGAAAATGTCTTGCTTTAACATGGTGGATTGTTTTTAGAATCTTATTTTATTCTTTCAGTAATGGAATTGCATATTAAAGGACCAGCGTGTAGGATTTAGTGGCATCTATTGGTGAGGTCACAGAACTGAAACTTCCATGTGCCAAGCATGTAGGAAAACTACAGTGGCCAGCGCCTTATCTAGAGCGAGTGTTTGGTTTGTCCTTTATGGGCTTCAGTAGAAACAACATAGTTGACTCTGTAGAAGAGGACCTGCTTTGTCTATAAGTATAAATGGCTCGTTAAAAAAACAAAAAAAAAACACAACGAATTTCAGTTTCAGGTGATTATAAACTAATGAAATAGATTTTATACCATTTTTGCCAATAGATCCTCATAAGACGTACCTTGAGTTGTTATAGCTGTGCACAAGTTTATAATTACCATTGTCTGCTTTTTTCTTACATCCCATTAATGTTTAGTGACAGTAGTTGGGTAAAAAATAATAAATAATAAATATGTTAGATTTCCATCTTACAAGATTGGTTCGACTCTAAAGATTCTTCTGCTGGTGTTAATGGTCTACTGACCTTTCCTATCCTGCTCTGTGCTTCCACTATAGAAGTTAGAAATACCGAGAGATTTCTATTAGGCAGCAGCAAGACTTTTCTGTTCTTCACAGTTGCTGTGAATTTGTAGTAAGGAGGCAACTTCAGAGGTGTAAACCTCTGAATGACTTATACCAACTTTTTGCACATATTACTGCTATACTTACAAAATCATCATGGAAGAACATAATGTTAAAATCAAGGACAGCAGGTTTCCATGGAATCTCATTTTCAGCACCATCTGTCTCTGTCAAAATCCTACTGGTGTACCCATATTGTGGAAACACTGTTGAAAGACACAGTCAAGTTTGGATGATATGTAGAAAAATGATATGTGGCCTCTGTTACTGCTTTATTTGTTGACCATGTACACTAAATATATGAAACTGATTGTGAGGAGTTTACTGTTTCTTTTCTTTTCTTTTTGACTCTCTCCTATCTTTTCCCTCACCCAGAGTGACACAGTAAATGATGATGACAAGCTTCAATCAGACACGTCAGTCAAAGACTCCAAGCTGACAAAAGGTACGACACTAAGAAGAAAAAAAAAACATATTCCAGGGTCATAAAAAAACTGTTTTCCTGGCCTGAGAGAGGTTTGGAATTCATAAAGTTTTCAATATACATTGTATTGGCTATTGTTTTACATGTATAGATGTTCAGATAAGCCATATATGTCTACAGTGTTGGGTCATTGATCCATTTGTACGGGGGAAGACTCATGATGGGATATTAATTTATACAGCCTAGCATACATAGTATAGCATACTTTAGGTTCAAGCAAGGTCACAAAACGACTATTAGACATGTCTATATTGATTGATTGATTGATTCGTTTATTTAAGTGTCATGCACTTAATTGTGTCCAGCCCACATGGGCTTGTAAGACACTGACGATAAGGTTACAAAAAACAAATACTATTGTTTTCATAATATGCAAACCAATAATAAACAATTATACCGGATACAGGGTTTTCTGGCGCAATGTCCATGCATTTTCAATAAATCTGTCAATAAAACAAAATTTTATTGAACAAGAAACAGCTTGCCAAAAGTAAAATCCAATCAGACCCCGAGTTTTATTGACATCTCTCTAAAAAGGAGGTCACCCTTGACATTTTGTGAAGTGCACCTATGTGTTGCTCTGATCTATTAGTATTAGCAGCTATTTTGGTGACAGGAAGGATTGATGAACGAGAAACATAAGCAAGTGCTAGCATTTTGCTTCTCCGCAAATGCCTGGGAAGTGCATCTTAAATCGTGTATGGCTGTATTGCAACATATGCCTACTCGTTTTAAACTACTAAGTCATGGAAATTTAGTAAAACATAATGAAAAAGTTGTGTAAAAGTTTTTAAAATTAATTGGTAAAAATATGTGGAAACCTTATACTACTTTCATTTCTTTATTTCTTTCGTTCAGTAAATGAGATATAAAGCCTTCGGGTAAATATGTATATATGTGAGCCCACACACACACGTTTACTGTGTGTGTATCATATGTTGGTGTTTACGCACAGCTGCCTTTGAGTCTGTTGGTATTTATGCTTGCAATTTCATTTGGTGATATTTGGCTGGAAATGTTTATGCAGAGATGAAAGAGTGCGCTTACTACAATGCTGGCGGAAACATGCACATATATGCAAATGAAGGCATGCATTCTCACAGACTATCGGAGGGCGACAGGTCACGGAGCAGGCCGTGGAAAACTAATAACGAGCCGGAGTAGAGCACAGGGAAACTATCCAGCCTTTTACAATAAAGATCAAGGTCCTATATTAAGGTCATTTCTTTAGGGAATGAGACACACTGTGTACTCTTTCATCTCTCCCAGAGCAAACACTTTTGATTACAAAATAAAAATCAATGTGACACACCACTGCTGCTTAATATCTAAACAGTTTTGGGGCCAACTCTTTCAGTCCGTCTGTTTATTTTGTCAGTCTCTGTGTAGTTCTGTTTCTTATTTTGCGAATTTTGTCAAATTTGGCACAAATGCCCACTTGGACTGAAGAATGAACTGATAAGAATCTGGAAGGTCAAAGGTCAATGTCAGGGTGACCTCATGAAACAGATTTTTGGGCATGACTCAAGAACTTTGTGCGCCCACTTTGAAACTGTGCTAATGGTAAAGATCTAATGTGTGTAAAGCATCTATGTTTTCACAGACATGGATGTGAACTGTAAGTACAACTTGACTGCTGTGCAGAGGCATACAACCTCGTGGCACTATATCTAGTTTTTTCTATTTCTCCATCTTTCTGTTCTCTATTTCTGTCCATCTCTCTTTTAATCTATCATCTGGATGCTCCTTTTCTCTTTGTTAATGCACTTGTCATTATCAAGAAGCAGCCTAATTGCTTTAGTCTACCTGTCATGAATATGTGCTCTTCTGAAATCCCTTTCTTTTCTCTAAATCACGTCTCCTCCTCTCTCTCTCTGCCATCGCAGCCTCTTTCGCCCCCATCTGTTTCGCCATCAAGGCAAAGGAAAATGACATGCTGCCGCTGGAGAAGAACAGAGTTCGATTGGACGATGACTCGGACGAGGACAAGGTCTAGTTCAGTTCTATCTATTTAGTGCACATAGATCTAAGGTTGATTTGTTATGGATAGAAAAGTGATCCTTGAAAACATATTTTTGGAACCTAGACATTAACAATAAATTATCATACATTTCTGAAGTTGCTGGAGGAGCAGGGGTTGGAATCTATAATGGGTGGAGCTGAGATGGCTGACAAGGAGGCTGCTCCTGCTAGTGCGCCAGAAGAGAAGAAACCCTCCCTCACCTTGGAGGAGTTGGAGGCAAAACAAGGTAACTTTTTTTAAATGATTGTTGGGAGATTTAAAAATGCTATTGTAAACCATATTTATCATGCACTGCTTAAAGATCAGGAAAAACCAAAATAAATATGTGAAATATGTGTCACGCCACAGAAAAATGTGTCCTTAATTACCAAGCCGTGAAAATGTGTGGGAACCCTGTCTAAGTGTTTGGAAATCTGGTCCATATCCATAGCCAAATTAGCCATAAAAAAAAAAAAATAGCGTAAACCCATGTTTAGCTCTGACTGCTTACTTGATAGCAAATGCCATTAGTTTGGTAGCAAAAGCCATTACGACAACAAAGAGGCAGAGGACGCCAGTGCACTTCAACTTAACTTTGTTAATTGTCTTCAAGTATAGAATGTCATGTTTCAAATTGAATCTGACAGTGTTTCCTTTTTTCCGTCCATCAGTTTGTGTATTCAGACAATCATCGGCCTCATTCTGCCTGTGTGATAGACAGAATGTTGATAAAGCATCTGATGATGGATTTGACAGTTGTTTTTTTCTCCCCCTAGCTCTGTGGCTATTTGAAGTGGGTTGCTAGAATTAAATTCTTTTGTCAGCGTAAAAGTACAGGTGCTGTTACTTTCTGGGAGGGTTGAAAATGGAGGTAAAACGAGGGGAAGAGAGGGGATGAGTAAATCCACTGAGTCTGAATTATAAATTTTCTCAACCGGGTGTACCCTGCAGTAACACACGAGCAGTGTAGTACAGCAAACAACAGTCATATATCTCTCCAAAGGCCTAATGGAGATGTATTCTCTCTATTTTTGTCTCTCTCTTTTGTTCAGTCATGGTTGTAGAATGTTACACAGTGGTTCTCTTCAATCTTTCCCAAGCTAAAGTGATGCATCAGTGAGTCTGCACTCAAACACTTGACAGTTATACAGGCATACTCATTTACGTCAGAATGCATACACGCACAAAAAGCTTTTTTTGTCCTGCAAGGGGATTACAGTCCTTTTAAATACTGTTTAAAAACAAAATCAAATTCAGCTGATCTAATGAGATCACTGTGTGGTTGGTGAATGATTTTTTTGCAAAAGGCTTCTCTAAAAAGGCTGAGAAAAAACTTGCCTGATGCATGTTGCCAATTTTATTTTTAAGGTTAGAGTCACATTGCTAAATATTCATATATTCTAATGTATCAAAAGTAATATGCTTTTTTTGACTGGAGGCTGGAAGCTATTGTACTTGAAGTTGATTCATTGCGTCTTGTTATACTTTTACAGCCCCCAAAATATGCAATTGCAACATTTTGGCTTCAAAAAATTGGACAGCTTAGCCTTTGTCTGCGTGCGTCGTTGAATGATCACAAAGCAGATGAAATTTAAAATGACATTCCTGAGAGACCTTTTCAAATCTCTGTCAAACAAAAACTGACAGCTAGCAGACACTGATGCAGTTGTGGTTATCAATAATCCATTTGTTCTTACCTGTTAACCCGATGCACAATCCTTCAATGTCAAAGGTGTGAAAAGTAAGAGTTGTACTCATCAACTCACAAAATAACCATTTTATATCTGGTAAACATGCTAATGCTTTATCATGTAGTACAGTAAATCTTTTTACCCCACATACTACCTCATCAAATTTACCAAACTATGACCAGCGTTAAAACATAGTAGCGCAGGCATTCTCTATTCAGCTGATGGAAATATTCTCCTGATCTGCTCTTTTCTTCCTAGTAGCTGTCATTTTGAGGTCCGGATGCAGTGTTTTTAAAGCACTCATTTTATCTGCACTTACTACCTTGCCATCAAAGCTTGGCTCGTAACTAATCATGGACGCATGTGCTTGCTGCATTCATGAACGTGACTACGTAGTCGGCTGATATAGAAACAAAAAATTGTTACAGGAAGGGCAAAACTTATTTTAAATTACATTTTAGGGATCTCATAGTCTAAAACTATTTTCATTTTATATATTGTGGTATTTTGACAACATTAAAAATGTTTGAATTAATGTATTGAATGAAAAAAAAATAAAATAAAAAAATGTCTGTGCACCACTGACAGATGCTTGTGCACAACCAGTGGTGGTTTTCTGGACCATAGTTAGGGAATCAGTGATTTAGTATGTTAAGGAGGAAAGAGACAAGTTTTTTTATTTGTATTTTTTTAAATCTTTTATTTATTCTCAAACATAGCACTATAAATTAAATGTTGATCACGCAATGTACTGATACCATCAGTGTTACGATTGGTTTTCTAGAGATTTTTAGATTCATATTTTTGTCTGGCCATGGTGTAACCTCTAATAGCTTGTATGTCCCAATATTTCCTATAATACTACATTCTGTATTCTGATGCAGTGTGAGGTTACCTTGCAGAGACATGATTGAGGTGCCAATGCACGAGTCAGTTGTTCGGCCAATGCCCTCAAGGCATTGTAAGTCTTTAAAGACGCTGATTTCAGCATTTCATGAGCTCTCAAAGGGCATGGCGAAAGTGCAGGAATCTCCCTTAGACCCAAAAATAGAAACTGGAAAGATGGACGGACAGAGAGTTAAGACAAATGTGCTAGTTTTCAACGTCAAGGGGGCTGACGGGTCTCGTTTAGGTTCAGTGGAACAATTTCAGACTGTTCATGTTCTCTTTCCAAGCTGACAGACGGCCAGAGAAAGAGGCTGGAAAAGCCTAATAAATAGCTGAGGAATTGGCTTTGCTGTGTGGCAAAGTGGCTGTCAGTCAGCAGGCCTAACTTGATCAGATAGCAGGAGAATCAGTGGCAGACAGCAGAACGCTAATCTGTATTGATGGACTGGAAAACAGCCACACACACCAAATGCAGTTTACAGTGATAAATACATGAAATGAAACATTTAGGTCCAACATTTCCTAGTAGATATTTCATAGTGGTGGTAGCAGACTTCAGAGATATAAGCTAATGTAATGTAACATATACTGTAGGTTACACACACACACACACACACACACACACACACACACACACACACACATATATATATATATATATATATATATATATATATATATATATATATATATATAATATATATATATATATATATATATATATATGAAGCATAACCAGTGCTAGCTGGACATGGGAGAATGAACGATTAAAACTGGCCCAGTTGAAACAAATTCCTAAAAACCTTTCTCCATTTTTCTCTCTTAGATCGGTCAGATGACCAAGATTACTTTTTTGTGTCTATGTCATAAGCAGTCCTTCTTCTCTGTTTCCTGGCACATTAGTAGAATGAATAAAGCATAGCCTATACCACCAACTTCTAATGAAATTTTGCTTTGTAGAGCCTATTCTGTTCGCTCTAAATCAGTAGAGGGAAACACGACAAATTTGCCTTTCTAATGTGTTAAATTTGCCTGACAATTTAATGGAAAGAAAGCTACAGTTAGCAACTTATTGCTGAACTTGATGGAGCATTTATCAGCCAAAGGTTTCAGGAATTGGTTGAGACCAAAAGCAGAGTTAAAAAGAGAATGAATGCTGTAGGAGCTGATATGTTAATGTCGTGTTCACAGCTTGTTTTCATTGCCCCTTAAAGGCCAAAAAAGACTGTTATTGCAGGTTTAACTTATGATTATTTTATTTATCAATTTGTTGAGTACTTTTTTGATCAGTGGCTTGTTTTTTTTAGGTGTAGACATTGCTATACTATCAGGAGACTGCAAATTCTTAATTGAGAAGTTGGAATCAGAGACTTGTTGGCATTTTGCATGATAAATAACTTAAATGACAAATTAGTTGTGAAAACTGTCTAGTGATCAATTTATCAGTCATCAGTAAATCAGTTTATATATTACTGGACAAAAAACAAACAAACAAACCAAAAAAAAAAAAACAAGGTTGTCCACCATGAAAAGTTATATCAAATTAGTCTATTAATACAATATTAACACTTAGCCTGGCTAGCACTGTGCATTGTGTCACTGTCTGGGGTACAGATGGATTCTGCTCCACTTGGCTATTGTTCACACTATACTCAAATATGATTTGCCTCGGCAGCTAGCCTATTTTTAACCCTGAAGAGATAACAGTAGCCCCAGCAGTTGCATAACTTACACAACTTGTTTTCCGCAAGCATTTGCTTTGTACTTCATTGTCTTGTCTTGTTTCCTTTGCCGGCTTCATCCTGTTTCTCTCTGTGACCCATCTCATTCTTGTGCTCTACGTACCTATCTATCCCCCACCCGTCTCTGTCACTTCATCTCCTTTCTTCATCTCTCAAAACCATGCATATTTTCCATCCTCCGTTTTCACTCAGATGTTTGTCTCGTCTTCTCCACCCACATGTTCCCTCCTACTTTGCTATACAAACCTTGGATGGCATGAAATAACCTACTACCAGAGATCTTATACTTTCTGTCCTGTTGGTCTCTGATATTTTTGTTGTTTCTTAAACTCTCATGTCTCACTCTCAAGTGCCTCTATTTGTGTTTTTTCTCCATCTTGTAGTTCTTAGCCTTTTAGAGATCATTTACTTGTGGTCAGGAATAAGTTAGCTGGTTAAAAAAATAGAGCATAATTACTCTTTCCCTCCTTCTCTCTGCCATTTCAGTCATTTCCCCCTCACTCATAGCACTGTATTAGATGTATATCTTGCTGCATTAAGAACAGATAATGGACTATCATTATTTTCATCCTCCTCCAACCATATCTTACCTGTTATTATCCCCTAATTTCCCTGCTTTTAGCCAAGCAGAAACTGGAGGACCGTCTCGCAGCTGCAGCCAGGGAGAAGCTGGCCCAGGCATCTAAGGAGTCCAAGGAGAAACAGCTACAGGCAGAGAGGAAGAGGAAGGCAGCACTCTTCCTGCAGACCCTCCGTGGACCCTTTGCTGGGGAACCTGAGGCCAAGAGAGCTGAGCTTGACTCAACAGCACAGTTTGAGGTAGGTGAATGGTTGATAAAGAGGGATCGGTATTTGTCATACATTTATGCGTCTTAACATTTTAGACGCTCAGCCAAATCACCCTTACTCAACTCGTGTTTGAATCCCAAGTATTTGATTCCAAATAACAAGCAAGTTTGATGTATCACATATTGAAACAGGCACAGTGTATGGGCAGTATATTGCATTATCTCGAGAGTGCTATAATGTATGCAGAATATATGCATTTAATGACTCCCATTACTGTAGGTCCCTGTTAATCTCTGAGACCAATTGTCTGCATTAATTTAGACATCTGTTAGCCAGATACAACACTCAGGCAATAATAAATAGCAGGGATTCAAGTTGCATTGATGAATCACAGTCTAGGGAGGTTGTGACTCGACACTGTACAGTTAGTGTGTATAACTTTGTGAAAGTATACTGTATTAAGATTTACACACTGCAGCCCCATTATTTTAATTTCTCAGTCTGTAGACAACATTTCTGGGCCCCAGATGCACTGACTGATATACATATGGATATAAAATTCCATGTTTAAAAGAATCATTTTGCACCAGGCCAATAGAAAGTTTTATCCAAAGTATTGTTCTAATATTTTAGTACCAAGGTGCTTTATCTTAAGCCCTTTTTACATAGAGATACCACAACACTACAGCAACAAAGAACCTTCATGAAACCAGCCATGCTTTTTTACACAGAACCAAACAATGCAGGCATAATGTTGCCCCAGTGTGTGATTTTAAATAGCATGCTAGGCTTCTTCTAATGTGACATAAAACTTAAACATTGGGCAATGCTCTCTAAACAATTGCAATGGAATAACATGGCAATAGGAGCTCCCGCACCTCATTGTCTTCCCAATTTGAGGACATTTTCAGTTGTTCTCCTTCATCTTTGAGTTTGGTGCCAGCTTACTGCAATGGGTGTCATGTAAAATAAGTCATCAAAACATCACACCCTTCTCATCGTGCCGTTTCACACTTTTTACACCAATGTCTATTCTGTGCTGTTTCTAGTCCTGCTGCTGACTTTAAGACGGAACAACTCTTTCCTTTCTCCTGTGTTATTACCTTTTATACAGAACAGTGAGACGGAATAAAGGAGCAACATACCTGCCCTGAACAGGCAGTGTAAAGAGGCTTTTGTCTGCAGTTTTGGACATCAAGAGTGAACTTATTTTGGGCCTCACAAATGTCACAATTGTCTTGTAAAGGGAGACAAATTCCCTCTTGGTATTACTTTTCCATCTGAAAAAGGGGCCAAACTGGGAGCTGTGAGTCACATTTTGCTAACTGCAACAACCTGCTGTTAAAACACAAATAGGGGTAGCCAGTGATGTCTGAGGAAAGATACTGTGTCCATTGATTGCACGTTTGCATTTATTGAAGGTTTTTTTTTTTTTCATCAAATTGTCGCTTGACGTTCAGCGTGCATTGATTCAGTTTTATTCGTAAAGGTTGGCAGGTTCATTCTTTTCCTCAATATGCAGAAGCATGTAATTTTAGCACAGAGCATGCCAGCGTAAACAAATATTTTGAGCTGACATTCATACAGAGTTCAGAGACTTGTTATCCCTCCTTGATGTTTCTCCCTTCACATTTAATATTACCTGCAACTCTGTATATAAATGTATTTTAATATGTAGCTGGATAATTCAAGGTAGAAAAATCACACCCATGAAAGAGAAACGTTTGTCAGTACAACTGAAACATGGAGCCTGACACATAAAGTTGTAAGAGCTACACCCCTGGATGGACCTGTCCACCGTGAGGTTAATGGCTAATTTTTGTTGGCTCTGTTTTTTCTATTCGGCCTCTTATTTTTGTTGAACTGCGGTCAAGTGGATGTTGAATAAAAGGTACAGCCAGCTCTGTACTAAAACAGCCTCAGTCTTTATGGGTGAGTAGGATTTCAAACGTGTTGTTACCAGATGGCATATTGTGTTTTCTTTTCTATGATGGATGATTATTGATTATGTACAAATGAAGTTGCAGGCGCCTACAGCAGTAAGTACCTGTCTGCATTTGGCAGTAGTGATGGCAGATTTCAGCTTATGTGATCGTGCAATCACAGATGAAGAGATGAATGTTTCTTAGGGAATATAAGGTCAGCTATATGTGACAGATAAAGTACATCACACGTTGTTATTGAGATGTTGTTGAGCTCAATCTGCGCTGAGGCTAAGCTTAGACTGATTTCCATGTATGAGCAGCTTCAGGCTGGGCTGTGACAGCAATTCCAATCAGTCATTGCTTAAAAAGGATGTGGGATTTGTATGCTGAATAGGTTGTTCACTATGCAGCTGTTGGCGTTGATACTGAAGCGTACTATCTTTTTGTTGACTCATAGTGTACTGTTTTCAACAAAGACTGGCCCAACGGCAGAGGGCTGAATCCTTCCCAAGATCTAAAAAGCTTTTGTTGTTGTTGTTGTTGTCTTTGTTATTGGTATGAATTGTTGTCTTTTTGGCTTTCATCCCATAGATATTAGTGGGTTCATGTAAAGACTATACTGTAAAGGCTGCTGTATTTATCCATACAGAAACAATGCAGAGTGGGCGCTACGTAAAGCTGGTCAGTGAACATTCCTGAAGGCAGAAGATGGAGGAATCTTTTTGTCTTTTTTTTGCCAGCAACAGAAGATTTTTTTTGCTGTTGTTGTTTAAACAGTGTCTGAAATATAACTTTTTGACTCAATATTGAATGTGACAATAAGGTATTACACTGAATTTAAACGTCAAGAGGAGGCTAGACCAAAATTTGAAGCCAAGATATTTCAACAACTCACCACCACAGCCTAAACATGTGAAAAACTGCTTGTGAAAGGAAAGAACAGAAAAAAATAAAGCTATAATGCTCAGGTAGCAACATCCAGGGCGGAAAAATAAAGCCAATGTAAGAGTTTCAAAGCTGCAGTTCCTCGAAGGACCATTTGAGACTGTCTCAAGAATCTAGTCAATCCCCATGTTGCTCAAAATGCACAACTTTACAGCAGAAATAAATATGTTTACACCCTGGTACAAAAAACGGTTTTGGTCTGTATAGCTAATTTCCCCTTTCATGACAACTGTAAGGAGGTAAATTTTTGTATATAGCTCATTTATTTTTATATTTTACAGCGTAAAGTAACGCATAATTAAGAACAGGGCTGCTAGTGTCCTCACCTTCTCATTGAGATCCATCCTTTGCTCCTGCACAGTGCCAGCCATGCACCCAAATATGGTCCCTTTTGGCTCCAAAAAACCTAGATGGCAGTGGCCGAAACAGCAGACTTCAGTCCATTAATAAGTCCATTTTTTTACAGTGTATAGTAATGCACTCCTGTTGTTATGGGAAACTGAAAATCTACTTGCATTTGGTGCTTGGCGGTTTAAATTTGTACCCTATGTTAAAACTTTCTGTACATATCCATTCTTGTAATTATCAAGAACATACCACCTGCTGAGATAAGTTGGGCAGATGTGGGCACACCATAAAATGATCAAATCAGCACAGGCTCAGAGCCCTTTGCTACATGTTATTTTGCGCATTCATTAAGATCCATGGCATTATTAGATGAGCATCTGAAGAGAACTACAGAGGAATCAGAGGTGGAAAGTGTGGCTCCTGACAAAGAAAGACACAAATTGAATTGTAGAAAGCTTTCTTTCTTCTGTTGCACCTATTTCCCTGTTTTGGTGCCCCAGAAATAATGCAGGACATGTCTTTTTAAAAATTCAAAGCTTTGTTCAGTTTCATTGTAGCGCTGCAAAAATGCAATTTTTAAAAGCCTTTTGTCTGTCATATTAAACAACAGACAGGTAAGGATACTTTATAGTGTAAATAAGACTCGTTGGTGGTCATTTGATGTGTAGATTTCTTGTCCATTTGATGGGTGTTGCATGTCAGCTCCTCCAAAGTGACGCGTGGTGTACTGGCCTGTTGCCAGTTGGGCCAGGTGGCGGTGGGCAGGTCCCTGTCACTATAGCAACAGCTCTGTCAGTCTTCTCCAGATGTTCTGTGGCTTCTGCTGTGGCCATCAGAGTGTACATACCCTGAAGGAACTACCTATACCAGGTCATTGGCCTCCTATTGAATAAATGTATGTTGTCGGTAAATGTGTGGGCAGTTGGAGATTGTGAACCTGTGTTGGTTGGAGCAGTGTAAGTACTGTATATCTTTAAGGACTTTACAGAGAAAATCAATTGTGATCCAATCAACACTGGTAATTGTCAACATTGGGTGGTCCGTGTTAAAAATAGACTTTCCATCAGCATGGATGAGATGTGCTGGGGAGAAACAGTAAAATGGACAGCAACATGGACAATTACATAAAAAGATTTAAGCAATTGCTTTGAGCACAGTGTTCTTCCTTTTTTTATTCCTTGATTCTATTAGAGGGTATGAGGGGTACAGAGACAATGCTAAAATTTGATAAATAGGACAGAACAAGACAGAAGAAGTGCTTTGAAGAGCAAATGTTGCCTTAATTTGGGGAAAATGAAGGGAGAGCAGTGGGGCTGCCCCCTTGAAAGTCGATTGAGACTGGAATCATACGTCAGAGACTCTTAGTCGACTTGGATAACTTCAAATCGAGCATTTGTTTTTCTCATCGCAATGTACTGGGGATGTTTTGGGATGTCCCCAGATGTGGCTGCCGAGTGATTACTCTTGACTTTCACGCTACTCTTTGCAGCTGCAGACAAGGCAGCGGCACAGAGGGAGAGAGAGACCGCACCATAAGGTGAAGAAGTGGTGAAATTACAGCTCACAGCAAGTAAATGTGATACAGTCTGTCTTTTGTTAATATTAAGTGTCTGCAAAAAATGTTGTTGTTGTGCGTTTGTGAACTATTGTATCAATGGAGTCTGGCTTTGAAAATGGCATAGATATGTCTAATTTCTGTTGGAAAGGGCTATCTTTTTGAAAAGTCTATGTGGATGCCTGTGACTTCAATTCATCAACAATTTTCTCCAGTTTTAAACTCTTCATTCACCTGAGGCATGTGATAAAAAAAACACTGGTAATATGCGGTAAGTAATTCATATGCAAATGGTCATTTTGGGGTGAAGTATTCCTTTAACTTAGTTGTCGTGAATTTACTGGCAGCAGCATTTTATAAGTTGATGCTGCATTTTTGGAGGCCGGAACAAAGGATGATGCAACAGCACAGTGTGTCGGGGCTTTAGATACTGAAGGTTTGAGGACAAATGTGAATGCTGATGCCATGCTGACTTGGATCTGTTGTTGTAAGCTCACAATGTTCCCCACAGTGCTCATCGTGTTGTTTATGCGACAGCCCTGTAGTAGCTGGAGTAAGCTGTCATGAGCAAACAGAACCCAGCAGTGAATAAGCTTTACAGGCCTAGACCGCTTTGCTTTTGTAAGCGACTCTTATAGTGATATGATTGTGTAACTTTTCTGTCTCGGTACATTTTGGCTCATCATGCTGTGTCGGAGGTGGTGCAACTGCTTTTTTCCCTCTAGGGTTTCTAACAGACCAATTTGATTTCACACTGGCACTGTCTTGAAGGGGAAATCTACTTATGTTATTTAATAAAGTTGGTTTCCAGATTTTTGGATGGTACAACAGCATATGTGTTTAAAAATTTTTTTTAAAAAAAAGGGGGCTGAGCAAATTCAGACGCTGAAGTGCCCATAAACTGCAGTACATCAAATGGCCTCTTGAGGCTGGCTCCAAAACAGACCCAGTCCCCATAAACATGTTTGCAGCCTGGTACAAAAACAATTTTGGTCTTCATAGCTTATTTTATAGCTCACCCATTAACATTTTATTTAAGGCCTAAGTTTTGCATATTTCAGGATGAGCTGTTTGCGTGACAGGCAGTCTGCGAGGGTTCACTACTGTCTATGAGTCAGATCCACCCCTCACTCCTCCACAGCTCCAACTCGAACATGAGGCTTCAGAACGACAGTCTACAAACCAATAGGTGACATCACAGTAGCTACGTCCATAATTTATACAGTTTATGAGTCAGCTCCAGGTTGGGAGGTAGACATCGAGTTTGGATATGAAAAAAAAAAAAAAAAAGGCTGTGAGGTTCAAAAGCAGTGAGCTCATCAGACTCTTTGGCTCATCTCTGCTTGAGGCTATAATGGCTCAAGGCCACAGTACCCTCTACTACCATAACTCAGCCAGATCCAGTGGTGGAAGAGCTATTCAGAGTAAAAGTACTAATACGAACCTCTGAAAATACTCTGTTGCAAGTAAAAGTCCTGCATTGAAAATGTTACTTAAGTAAAAGTATGCAAGTATAATCAGGAAAATGTACTTAAAGTATTAAAAGTAAAAGTACCCAGTGCTGACAAATATTTAAATGAGACCCCCAAACCTCAACAATATAAAGAAAAAAACCCCCAAAAAACCCACCTTACATCTCAAAATTATGAAAATAGAGGGGGAAAAAACACCCGCAAAATCAAATTAAAAAAAGAACAAAAAACTTAACGTTTATCAAAATAGTTGGTGATTAATTTTCTATGAGTAGACTGATTGATAAAACCACTAACTACAAAGATGTCAGATAAATGTAGTGAAGTACAGTTCTTGAGTTAATTTACTTTTTTACATTCTACCATTTACCAGATCTATTGCATCATGGGTAATGAAGGCATCATGTTTTGACAAGAAAGAAGAATGCACTGGAAAAAAAGAAAGAAAAGATACCTCCAGTTCTGCTTCATCAATCTAGATAATTGTTTTTGAATAAGAATCAATATGGCACTCTTTCATATCAACTTCAGTCATGCACATTGCTTCATCTCTCTATTAAAGTGTGCTTTTTTGTCAGTCAAGCCTATGTGACTTTTACATATATGTTTCTCAAGTGTTCATTCAGACATGACAGGACAGTTACAGAAGGAGCCCCAGCGCTCAGCAAGGGAGTGGTGGCACGGCTGAGAACAGCACTGAACTGGAGAATAATGATATGAAGGAATAAGAGTGTTCTCTGTTCTCTCACAGGCTGCCATCAGTGATGGATTTTTGAATGTATTTTCTAGTTAAAGCTTTAATTAATGTCCATTGTGAGTGTGAGGGAGGCTCGCCTGCTTCTCACAGCGAATCTCCTAAAATATTTTCTCATCAATTTCCTTATTAATTAGATAGAGATTTTTTTAGATGTTTAGGACTAACATGAGAAGAATCTCCATAACAATGTAAAATTGTCTCATTCACTGTATTTCATAGTTAAGGGATTTTATTTTCTTTGAGCATGGGAGATAATAATCAAGTGATACATTTATTTCTGTACTTTTAATTAGGCCAAAATGTGTTTAATCTCTCTATGTGGATGTTTTAACTTGTGCTAATGTAGTTTTTATGTAAATCTGACAGCATTTCTCCTCTCCTCTCCTCTCCTCTCCTCTCCTCTCCTTTACTCTCCTCTCCTCTCCTCTCCTCTCCTCTCCTCTCATCTCCTCCTTTCCTCTCCTCTCCTCTCCTAAGCACTGCAACTTTTAATTGTTACTCCTCTTGCTGTCTGAACTTCCGTATCTTGCCTGAGCAGGTGTGAGAGGGGAGACATTTCCTCCTCCTGGTGTTGGGATAAGCTTCCAGTATGTCAGTCCTAATTTTAAACCAAACCCTACTTCATATCGTTTCATTATCTCTCCCTTAGCCAAGACACCAGATAGTGTGCAAACAGAAAGGTGTAATAAATATTCCTCCTCTTTCTTCCTCGCTGGGCATTTTTAGATACTCATTGATTGTCTTCTGTCGTGAGCACTTTCTCTTTCTTTGCTGCCTTCTTTACCTCATTTGCTTCCTACTTTCATCTTCTTTCATCATCATCCGCTCCCTCTCTGCGTCTTTCTGTCTGTCTTTTCATGCTCCACCCATTTCGTACCAATTTTAGCAAATGGGTAAGAGGTGGAGAGATTGAATTGGAGAGATTGACGCCACAGCCCACATTCATTTCCTTTCCATGTTCATCACGTCTCACTGGGGCGGTCATTTATGTTAATGTTAGCATATAAAATATGCCATTTGATGTCTTTATCCAAGTGCCCTTTTAGCAACATGAATGCATACATATGTAACACGGCTGACCCCAGGAGCAATCTAAGACTTGACCCTGGAAGATAAAAGCTGACCTTGGAAGATTTAGTGTCATGTTTAATCCACTGATGGACTGAGGCTGCCTTTGCAGTGGGAATCCAGCAGCAGGCCGGTCTAATGTGAGCAGACAGACCCACATTGGGGTAATTAGAGGCACTTTGCAGCTGACAGTTGTAACTCAGCGTGCAGCCAGAGGGCTGACTGTGTTGTGTAACCCACACTTTTTAATCAGCTGAGTAAGGATTTTCTTTCCTTTTTTTTGAGTTAAGAGTGCAAGTAATGATTTCCCAAGAGAGTAAGGGACTATGACTTTGCCTATAAGACATTTTGTGTTCATCCCATGCCTCTTTTAGTGCATGTGTGTACCTTTTTTTTTTTTTTAAAATCTCCCAATGTAGATATTTTCCACCAAATTGCTTTCACTGTAGCTACATCTACAGTGCCTGTTTAAAAGAAGAAATCACGCACATATAATGCTTATTTTTACAGGGTGTCTGCAGCTCCTTCAATGGTCTTAAATGTCTTTTATAGGTATTGGGCTTAAAAGTCATTAAATTACCTTAAATTTAAATTTCTGAAATCTTATTTGTCACAAATAATTCATCTAAATTAATTTTAATTAATTAATAAATATTTACATTTCACAAATACAGGATTAGAACAAGAACCCAAACACTGTTATGTTCTCTACAAGACAGTTTCGGGAAAACATGTTCCTTAGCTTCTCTGCAGGTGCTGCTTATCCTTTCTCTCATGTCACGTAAACTAGATGCTATTCTTTTTTCTAGATTTTAATATCCACCTGAGCAGAATCCCTCTGTAACATCGACAGCGATGGACACGGGGGCATTGCATAAATAAATTTCTGATCTCTATATACAGCCAACCTTGTGCATCTTAGGAAGTTGACACGCCTTTGTATTGATTTTTCACAGTTGTACTGAGGGATCAAGCATTTGGGAATTTGTTCAGTGTGCCTAGTGTCAAAGTGTCTGTTTAATATAATCAATACTTTATTTTTTGTTCCTCTTATCTTTAAGCCAATTAAAAAGAGAATGCCCAGTGTGACTCATGTTTTTTGCTCTCTGTCTTTTTCTGTCTACTGTCTACCTTTTGTCTGTAGCTGCAAGAAGCCCTCTCTGTCCTGTCTGACCCTGCGTCTCCCCAAGTGTCCTCTGCACCAGCTGCGTACCCTCAGGATCAAAGACTTGTCGTGGAGAACAAAGGAGCCTATCGCAGCAGGGAGGCCCCATCTTCTTCGTCCTCCCACTCTACGTCCAGAGGAGCCGCAAAAGACAGAGACAGAGATAGAGATAGGGACAGAGAGAGAGACAGAGAAAGAGATAGAGATAGGGATCGAGACAGAGACAGGAACAAAGGGAGGGACAAAGACAAAAAAAAGAAGAAACACAAGAGAAGGTCGAGATCAAAGTCAAGGTCAAGCTCGAAGAGCAAACACTCCCTTCCCAGTGCCTACAGGAGAACCCGCAGGTCCCGGTAAGACACTTTGGCAGTGCAGAAGTGTCAGTGGCAGTGCAGAGGATCTCAAAGGGCCTGTGTCCACATCGTGTTTTTCTTTGGCTGAAAAGCGGTGACAGGGTGCTGGGGAGCACGTCATAAAAATGTGCTTGCAGCATTTTCTTTAAGTGATGTGCCATAAATGGGTATTATTTTTATGACAACATGGCATTAATGTTAAGCAAGGTAGCTGACATAATGTTACATTAAAAGAGTGTTACCCAGTAGGGTTGTCAACATATTAGAATAGAAAAATACACTGTGCGTGTGCCCTTTCTCTAGGTGGTCACATGTGGCTAAATCTGCTCTCTCATTGGGAACAGTTAAAAAAGGACGCCAGCGTTCAGAAAGAAAATGTGGACACAGGCCCTAAGTATCCAACAATTTAATCTGATCTTGAATCAAGGTGATGTGATTGGATTTCACATACATATTTTCTCACTTTATGACTGTGTCAGCTCAAAGTTTTGCAATTCAGTGAGAGAGATTAGTCTTTTAGTCCTGACAGTGCACAGTGTAGCTGTCCAGCTAAGATCTTTATTGGCCTCTGCTGCTGGTTGCCACAGACACATCAACTTAGTAGGAGCACTTATTGCGTTTTCTATTTTGTTGTTGTGTTTTTTGCGCTGCTTTGTTGCAGAAAAAATCATAAACTGAATCGTCTTCTTTGAATCAGCTTGCTTTTACCTGGGCAAATAACACATGCGGCCTGTATCCTCCATAATCTCCTGGTTTATGCAATTTGGCTAATTAGAATTTCAATGGGATGAGTCAAGAAGTTATCTTAAAAAAACCCCAAAACTTTTCTCTAGATAGATATGAAACTGTTCAGAGCAGTATTTCTGTGATTGGTAGAGCTGCGGTTAAACGTATGAGACATTTAATGTCTGTGAACATAATCATTAATCACCTCCTGTTTAATATTCCGTTTTAGCTAAACATTAAGTATACAGCACACTGCTCCCATATGAACAAAAAACACATCCTAATGTATTACTTAGTCTGTATTTCCTGTTATCCTTTCATTCCCTTTCCTACTTCTTTTGAAAGATGAAGAAAAAAGGACAAATGTGAAATGAATCAATGGAACAAATGCAGGGGTAAAAAAGGAGAAATTAAGAAAAGGGGAGGGATAAAATCATTTAAGAGAAGGAACTATGGCAAAAAGAGAGTAGAAGTGATAGGCTGCTTTGTTTGGTCGTTTATCTGTCAAGATGGACAGTATTGACCTGGCCGCTTTGTTTAGCCACCCCAGCACGAGCTGACATTTACTCAGCTGTCCCTTCATTCCTGGTTTTGTTTTTTAGAAAACAGTTAGAGCTTCACTCTCTAACCCTGGCTGTTTCATGTCTGTAAATGGCATGCATGCTGTGCATATGAATTGGTGGAGGAATTTAATCTAGTCCTGCCCTTTATGCAAAGAAATGTGAGAAGTGAATTCATCTCTTATATCATACATAAATATTTAATTGTGTTTCAATTCCGGCTAGAGTCCATGTGATATAATATTTATTTAAGGAATTTACACATGTGTATTTCTCCTTTGGCACAATATTTAGACTTTTTTAACTGTCTTAATGGGATCTGCGCCACATTCAGGTCTTCAAATAGTCCAGTGGAATCACTGAAAATGTTGCTCAAACCCTCACTGGCTATTCCTGGTTTCAAATCCCGTGAAAAACCATCCTGATAGCTTGCTTTATTTCTGTCTGTTATCTCCGCCATTCTTGTTCTTCTTTCAAATGCATCAGCTCATCTACCGGCTCTGTCTCGTGTAATTTAATGGCATTTCTCCAGCTTACATTTTCTTTGTCCTCCCGTCTGGCCAGATCCCGCTCACACTCCCCGGGGAGAAGGGACAGGCGGGGCTCCTCATCAGAGAGGAGACGAGAAGAGAGAGAGCGGGATCGCTATCATCCCAGCAGCAGCTCCAGCCTGCCCAGAGGGCATTCGAGATCCAGGTAAGCCGAACAGCAGGTGTCATCAGTCTGAGGTGAGAGGATGAATCATGGGGTCTCCACGTACAGCTGTGTTTATTTTGTCACTGAAAACACTGATTATTAAAAAACAATCACACAATAACATGTCTTGATAATACTGTGTGTATATCCACTATACATTGAGCAATGTTTAGATTGTGTCCTTAAGAGTAGATTTAGCAAGCATACCTGCAAGACACTTAATCCCCCAAATGACCACATAATGCAACAGACAGCTTGTACTTGAATTTAAAGTAGGGCTTTTGCCTCCAGACAGTATTCCACGCCTTTGATATATTGTGTGATGTGATTGCCTGAGTCTAAAATCTTTTCTTTCTTGCCCTCCCCTTCTCACTCTTGTCTCCCAGGTCCCCTCCTGAAAAAAGGAAGAGCTCCTTGTCGTCCTCAGGACAGATGCAAACTGTGGGTTCCTCTCTCTCCCCATATTCCTCGCCCTGCAGAGTTTTGTCCCCATCAGCTAGCCCCGCCTCCAGCCTGACCCACTCAAGGTAACCCTCAACAAGCATGTCAATCAACCATCTAAGCATTTAGATTGCTCTCCCATGTATAAGTGAAAGTCTCTTCACTAAAGAAACAAAAGGTTGTAGAGAGGACTTGTGCTTAAAGCGGGTAACTGAGGTTACATCCACAATAACATGTTTTTGCTTTAAAAAACATAACTGTTACTAGTTTACAGTGATTCAGTGATAGCCATAGCTGGGGGTATTATGTTTTCGTGTTGTCCGATACATGAACGTGGTACCTCAAGAACGCCTTTAAGGAATTTCTTTAAATTTATCACAAATATGTACATGAACTCACAATGCACTGATAAGATTTTAGTTGTCAAAGGTCAAGGTCACTGTGACCTTGTCTTTCTTTCTTGTTCCCTTGAGGGAATTTTTCAAATTTGCCACAAAATGTTCACTCGGACTTACAGATGAACTGATAAAATTTTGGTGGTTAAAGGTCAAGGTCAATGTGACCTTGCATCCGTCTTATTCTTGTGGACGCATTATCTCTCTCACCTTTAGAGTATTTTTCAAATTTGGTACAAATGTCTACGTGAACTCAGCCATGAACTAAAGGAGAGACATTTAGTCAGATACTGAATTGTGTGTCAAGCATTCACGTTTTCACAGACATGGATGTTAACTGGAAGTGCAACATGACTGGCTCATGGAGGCATACCACTGCACGGCGGTTATACTAGTTCTACACCTAGCGTCCACACTAATGTGGTATTTTTGGAACCCCTAAAACAGAGCCCTTTAAAAATGCTGGAGAAAAAAAGAGTGGTAAATCTGTAACCGTCGTTGTAAACTGCATATTCGCTCTGTTGAGTGGGACCTTTCTTAAGTGTAGCAACAGTAACTAAATGTTATGGGGCCTAACAATGTCTCATATGTTTAGTGTGCCACCATTCATTACCGCAGCAGTATCATGCAAAAAGATATGTTGAATGCAACTGTAAGACTAGCTTTATGAATGTGAAACTCTCGTCGGTAAAACAAAGCTCAGGCCTTGTCTGTTGTGTCCAAGAATTTCTAAATCCAGTATGCATGAGAGAGACTTCAAGCATTAAATCTGAACAGTCACTGATATGATGGATACAAGCCAACGTCTTTTAGCTTCAAGGTCGTATGGCACAAAAGCATTCATGGCAATGGACACAGTCTCTTCTGAGGATGTATGATTGTTGGTCTGCTGTTGAAAATATTTCCAATAAAGAACTGCTAAATAAATATGCAGCTAAATCACTCCTCGCCTTCCCCTCCCCTCTGCCGGCTGTACCACGGGAAAGAATTAGGGCAAGCCATTTGCAATATGAGCGAAGCCATCCTTTTGTATGCACCAACAAAGAAATCAGTCATGTGTTTGAACATGACAAGTGAAGAAGATTAGGTGTAATTCATGCTTTTTGACTCAAATCACTTGTAGCTAAAGCTCCATTTCTGTACCAAATCCAGCAGAGTACTTTCAAGAGAGAAGCCGTGTGCAGAGTCTTTCTGTACAGTGTGGAATGGTCAACACGCAGAGGCAGTGATGAGCTCGTCATCAAACCAGCAAAGAAAGCACAAAAGTTATCAGGCTGATGGAGTGCAACACAATAGTGCTGCCCTTCACATTGCATTGAGCCACATCACCGCAAGCAAATGTCAGTGTTAATTCATGCAGCTCTCAAGTCGCTTCACATCTTGAAGCAATTAACTTTCCTACTGAAGCAGTGTCAGATGTTAGATTTGAAATGCATGTCAGTAAAATTGATTTGTAAGTGCTTGAATATCACCAATATGTCATGCATTAGGTGAAGTAGTCCCATAGAAAACAAAAAACATTCATTTTCTCATTTAATCCATGTGGTTCAGCTGTATAAATACAGTAGCTATCTCTGCATAACAGTTAACTTACAATGTGCCCTCTCTTGGAGGGGCGACAAAATCTTTTCAGAAACTTAGTGTAGATCTATGACTTTTATTCACATAATGACAAGCCATTGCACACTCAAGATTGAAGTGTGATTAGCAGTCTTACATATTGTAGTCCTCGGTTATTGTTGATTTTGATTTAAATGAGCTAATTTAATGATTACAATGTATGGTACCATTAGACCAACCCGTAAATACTGGTGAGCGAGCACCTCCAGCTTGTGGCATTACTGTCGTGCCAATAACAACGGTAAAGCACACCCTCTCATGTAATATTGTTTAAGTATAATATGACACGACACGACACGACACGACACGGTACAGTACGATGTGATATGATTTAATACAACTTTATTGTATATTTTTTACACTTCATTTTGTTTTCTCAGACAGCTCCGTTCATGAATAGAGTGAAACAAAGATAATCAGTTGTGGTATTCAAGTATTGTAAAACTGAAATCATGCAATGTTTGAGTGCTGCCTCTCCAGATTATCATAAAATCATGAATATATCTGGTATACCAATTTTAGAGAGGAATGGATTTGCAGGATTTAACTTCCTATGGCTGTGTGTCGTGACTGGAAAAAAAAAGAAAAAGCTTTAATATTTCAACACATTCTATGAGATCAGCAGAAGATTCTTTGGAGTACAGGCGAGGCGTTTGTAAAGATGATTTTATAATGCTTCATTGTTCATGTACAAACTGAACAATACAAAGTCTTGAGGACCTCAGTGTCATTGCATCCAAATGATTTTGCAATTCTCAAATTATTTTCACCAGTTTATTTAATTTTCTCACTCAAAAATCAGTCTATGGGAGAAAACACAGAGTACTTACTTTCCAACATACAATAAAATATATGTAAAATATCAATACCACAAGATCAGTCCCACCCACCATCGCCTCCCAACAAAAGAAATTTAAACTACATGTTTTAGTTATATCACAAATGTCTTATAATCAACCCACAACAGACTGAGAATTATTTCCCATGTAACTCCTGACACCAGAGCTGCAGCTACTTTTTTCTGAAGCCATGTATGAGGAGATTTCCTTAAGTCACATAGAGACAGAGGGAAAATCTGCTTTTTCAATAATAAAGCAATCAATTTATTACCAGCAATTAAGGCCAGTTTGATGAACAGCACCTTGTTTCTTTTGGCAAGAGAGATGTCAGATATGTTGCATAGTAAGGCTTTTTAGGTGACCAGGGGATCTCAAACCTGCAAATCCCTTTAAGAGTTTCAAATATTGAATTCTTATAATGTTTAAATTTATTACATTTCCAGATAATGTGAATAAGGTTACCTGTCTCTGTTTCGCATCAAGGGCAAAGATCTGATATTGATTCATTCATCCTTGCTGGGGTAAAGTATGTCCTGTAGATAATATTAACCTGCAAAAGTTAATGGCAGCTGTTATATGAGAAGGATTGTGCTTCCTTACATATGGATTACCATTCACCGTCTTTAAAAGTTTGTTCCAAATCTCATTCTATATTTCACTGCTCCAAAGTCCCTCCCAATGGACGAAAGAAAATTTGCCCCTTGCAAAGACTAAACCCCTCAACACTAGGACTAAATGTAAGAAAGTTTGGGAATCTGTTGTGCTACCCAGAAAAGAAGGGAAAGTGGTGACATGCAGTATTTTCAGACAAAATAATCAACAGAAGTACGGAGGACCCATTAAGATCCGAACACTAGCCACTATAGGTCCCAAAGGAGGATTTAGGGGGGATTTATGTACTTAAGGCATGGCTGGAAGCCTGGACAGATTGGATATTTCATGCAAAGGAACAGTCTCTTTTGAAAGTGCTGTCAATAAAATTGTTCCACACCTCTTTATTGATGTCATCTGTCAGGTCATGATGAAGTGGCTCAGAACAACAGGTGTCGGACATCTGGCCATTGATTCCATTATCATATTATTCAAATGACAGAATAACAAACAGATCCTCTTTTATCAGTGCAGGGAATAATCACATCTTTTCTGAGATATTTCGCCGATTTTCAACCAGCTTTGTTTCAAAACAATGTGGGAGTTGTGTGTAAATGAACTGTGGTAAAGTTCCCTCCATCTAACCAGTACCTAGATATCTTTCCTTCCGCCATGGCAAAACACTGCCAGATGCTGTCATTTGGCGGTGTTTTGCTTGCTTTTTGGGCTGTTGCTCTAATAACAGGCACTGTTATTAGAGCAACTGTACTTCCACTTTTTCGTGCTGCCCGCCAACCCTGCCGCCAGCACTAAGTATTTAAAGAATACATAGCTGATAAAGAGACACACCTGCTATCAGACTTGGACTGAAATTCTATCCACTGAATTTCAGTGGAGCAAAGACATTTTTTAAGTGTAGTTCCATGAGGTATTTGAGAGCATCTGCCTTTCATGCATAAAGATCAACAAGAGGAGAGAGAAAGGTCAAACCTTCACAGAGGAAGGACTCTTAGTCGGTGTCGAGGCTTACACCTGAGATGTTGATCCCAATCTGTTCCTGTAGCATTCAGAGTGGCAGAGGGTCGATAAGTCACCTGATATCTTGTGTGCCCTGTTGTGCCGTCTTCTTTGCAGACTTTCTGTGTGCATGGGACACTGTCTTGATGTAAATCTCTGTTTGGATCCATGTCAGTCATATATAGCACCATAAGTAAGATGGCACCTTATAACTGTGCTCCAGGAGCCGTGTTCACAAATGCTCTGAAAATACTTTCAAAAAGTATCTTGGCCTGGAAATTTCTAGCAAGGAGTCAGAGCTTAGGAGTGATTTAGAAATGGTCACAGAGCAACTTTGAGCTAGGAAGAGACACAAACATTTATCTTAGTGAGGAAGTGTGGTTGACCCCGTTGCTAGGTATGATGCATTCTTTTAACAGATGTGATTGGTTGTAACAGACACGGCCTTTTGTGAGCCTGCAAGCTGTGGACACCCAGTGTAAATTAAGTGAAGTGCATCACAATGTTGGACTGTGAAAGCGCTGATTTTGTGATCACACTGCTGCACTGTTACATTTTCCTGCTGCCAAATGTCTTAGTGTTAGTGCTATCTTTCTGGCATTAAATTGATACGCGTTGGGTATCAATCAAACCACAAAAATTATCCCCGCATCATATAATCTGTGGCTCTAATCTCTTCTGTTTAAGAAACTCTTAAAGTAATAGTTTGAGATTTTTGAAGGGGGGCTGTATTAGATAATTATTAAACTCTATCAAAGTTATAAATATTGTTTCAGAATATATACTCTAGCAGCAACTCTTAGTACCAGGAAGCTTTGTGAATACGGCCCCAAATCTCACCTTAACAGATCATGTCATGCATTACTGTTTATAAATTATTTGCATACACTGAACGACCACAAACATCTTCAAGCCAAATGTATTGCTTTATAATAACCCTTTGACAAACGTAGGTGTAACTGATTCAAAGAAATCTTCAGCAACTAGGAGACAGAAGCTGTGTTTACAAAGTTTTGATTTATGGAACCCAGTGTAACTCTAAATAGCAGTTTTTTCCCTAAAACATTTTGAATGATGGCACACCATAGAAATATTTTTTTTTACTTGTTCAAGAGAAAAACATATAAAGGCTTATTTTTGTTAAGGGACCATTTGCTTATAACTAAGGTATTTCATGAACATCAGTTGCATGCTTTTAAAAGCAACAACATCTAACATCACTAGTATATCAACCAGGTGATGCCCTTTGTTAGGATGAGAGTGCTTTTTTTCTTTTATTTATTTGAATTGTGTCATTGTGTTTGTAGTAATTTTCTGTCTTTTCAGAGAACAGTTATTGAAGCAGGAACAACACCCCTCCATAAAATGGATTTTTCAAGTATTCTGCTGTCTAAAAAAATGTATTTTCTTTCTACAAGGGATGGACGTAGAGCAGGGCACCATAATAATTCCAGGTTATGCATTCAAAGAAGTGTAATACCCAAGATTGACTGACATACACAGAGACACACGTCCCAAATTGTCCCACTTTTTCAGTGGACTGAAGCGGGAAAACTCCTTAACATCAGCAGCAGTCTGCTTCTTGTCACCTGTTGTGTTCAATCACCGTGATGCAAAAGACGTTTTCTATTTTAAAAATCTCGATGAATTATGGAAGTTAGACTGTAGAGACATAAAAAGCTTTGGACAGAGCTATGAGGTTGAATTTGAGGCCTGTGATTTTGGCCATTTTGCTGTCTTTATGCATGTTTATATACTTGTCTGAGTTTGACATTGTTGACATGTTTTTACAGGTCACATGCCATTTCTCTTTCATGTATCTGTCTTTTCCTTCTCCTCTTTCTTCTACAGCTCTTAATGTCTGTCTTTGAACTTTGAACATTTCAGAAGATATGAATATTGTATAGGCTCTCCTGTTAACATGATTGGTTTTCTCCTCTCTCGTCTTTGTTTCTCTTCTTTCTACAGGGGCGGTTCTCTGGAGAAAGACAAGGCAGTGTCCTCATCCATAGTATCCTCTGTTCAGTCCAAAATAACTCAGGTATTGTTCTTTGCTTTTATGCCAAATATATCCTGCACTTTACAGCCCACCGAATACAAGTGTTGTTCTCTTTCCATCATGCAAAGAGGAAGGATGGAAAAGTGCTGCGTTGGTTGAATTCATTTTTTATTTTATTTACATATTCTGCTTTATCTGCTGTTTGTTTGCACAACAAACCCATGCATTATATTTTATTTAGCTTAACTTGTTTGAACCTTGAAGAACTCTCTGTCATATCTTAGATTTAGAAATGGTATAGCTGTCTCATCTGCATCTTGTAGATTAGCTAAACCACGACCTGAAGTAATTTTCTACTACACTAGTTTGTGTGTGTGTGTGTGTGTGTGTGTGTGTGTGTGTGTTTGTGTTTGTGTTTGTGAGAGTCCTTTTCATAGACTACACTTACATGCACTATTATTCCAAATGTGACAACATTCCAAATTTGATACAAGTCATGTCATGTCATTTCTGAAGTAGGCCTCATGCCAAATACAGAATTTCTGATTAAGACTTGTGGTGTGAAGGTATTATTTGGGTTTTAATGGTGTTCTTTGGGCATGTATAGAGTCAGTTCAGAATATGCAGTACATTTTATTTGGGGTTTTTACTGCAAATTGTGACACATGGCTTTACCTGTTTACAGTCAGATCTGTATATTGAATTGATCACTGAAGAAAAAGAAATAAAAAAGAAATCATTAAGTTAGAAAAGGTTGTTTTCAGACTGCAAAATAATGACACACACCAGTTGCAAAGTACTTGCTGTCAGTAAAGAGAAGAAAACAATCCAAGACTTAATTTGTTTATTTTTTATTTCAAACCGCAGCACTTTGCTGTATGTCATCCCCTCTATCTCCCACTTACACTCTGATGTTACCAAAAAAATACCCTTAAAAAGAATGTATTTGAAGGAATGAAAGACGGTGATAGTGTTCACACGGAGGCAATATGGCATAAGTGGCTTCAGCTGTTCCACTTTTCCGTATTTTGAAGTGATAAACGACATGTTAGGGGCCATTAATTAGTGTGTGTGCAGCTGCATGTAAACAGGAACATCAGTTGAATATTCATTTTCATTAGTCATGCAAACATCATAGAAGGAATATTGTCTTTTTGGGAAAGAGGACAAAAGATGGAATATTTAGACATAGTGAGTTGTTGGCTGTGCATCTTTGTCTGTACTATAGTGAGTTTGGGTATTCATGTCCACCTGTTTACATTTCATCTGTTTGTGTGCATTTGGGGTGTGTATAGTTATAACATATATTCAATGTTAATACAACAAAATCTGACACATCACACCTGCAGTTGACATCCTTAGTGATTTTAAGCTTGAGTTAATCATTGCGCTTTTAACCCTTTGAAACCTGGAGTGACATTACTTTTCTTGAGATGCTCCCAGATGCCTCAACAGTATACTGATTTTGCTGCAGCACTGTAGGTGCACAAACTTGCCATGTGTCTGTGTACTTTTCAGACTTGTAGTCAGGGTTGACTTAAATATGAAACTCTGAAAAACAGCTGATCGGGATAGTGTAATTTGGTCATAAGGAAGGAAGTAAATCCTGACTTGAGACTGACTTTGAACTGTGTTAGTTGATGGTACTTCAGGCTGTAGTTTCCAGTGTTGAAAGGTGTTCCCGGTATTTTGTCTACCTCTACAGAGTAATATGGTTATCATTACTTGTATTCTGACATTTCAACACACTGGCAAAAAAATCACATATTGCAACTGTAACAGCACATCCTGGCTGAAACTGCATTTCCACCCCCTAAACTCCTTCTGGGAGCAGAGCCAAGAATTTGGAAAGATAGACTAAATATTGGTTGATGCCAGTTGAGCGGTAGGTGAATGTAGAGACCTTGGAGACCTTGCTCCTGACAAAATCTGTGTCTTCTGATGTGGGATTTCCGTCTCTACTGAGGAAGGAGGCAAAGCTAATGTGTTGTCTTCTAGCACTTGTTAATTCAGACAAAAAGGGGAAGTTGCCATGTACCGGAGCTTATGTTCAATAAGTTGTTTCTCCCTAAATTAAAATGTCTTAAGCGGTCAACCTCTCCTGTTCACAAAGGTCAAAAGTTTCAGCATTTCATAAAGTGTGTTTTGCCTCTAGACTGTGTGCAAGTTGTTTTTACTTTTCTTCAAGCAGCTCCTATCCATATTTTCATCCAACAAAAACCATCAAATGATAATGAAAATGTGAAAGGGGTCACTTGTACTGATTATCACCTGAATCTGAACGGTATTATTGAGCTTTATAGTGAGTTCCAGCTCATTGTTTATCATTCCAGCTGCAGCTTCACTGTTTTGGTTCACTCTCATAGTGTTGTTTTCTTGCTCAGCACTAACAGGGACCGAGTAGCTGCTAGAGCCAGATATTCTTCTCAGGTTGGTTAACACCAAAAACAGAGCTAAAATAGAGTGAATGTTAGCATTAAATTTGCTAGATGGCCAGAAACTTGACTCTAAATGAATGCTTATGTTGCTCTGTAACTGCTGGATGTTAACCATAGACTGTATAATGAATGTAGCTATCGAGCCGTCACCCATGGATTTGTGAGGTGCTGTTTTGACACCTTGAGTTTGGCATTTCGGCCATTGCCATATTATTTTGTTATGGGGTTGTTGTTTTTTTTTTTGTGTGTGTGTGTGTGCGTGTGTGTCTTTTTGTAGCAGGCTGCAAACATGTTTATTTCTGCTGTAAAGCTGGCCATCTTAACATGGGGATCTGTGAGGATTTACTCTATTTTGTAGCCAGCTTCAAGTGGCAATTCAAGGAATTGCAGTTTTTTTTGCACTTCCGCACTTTCAACTTATCAACTTATCAATTTAACGTTGCGTGTTTACAACTTGTTTCCACTGCCCCCAAGTGTCCCAAAATAAGTTACTTTCTGTTTAAGAGAAACACAAAATTGTTATTATCTGGATTACTATCACATTTGTCAACAGCTCAGAAGCCGCAGTCTCCCATTGAGTGTTAAAGACAGCATAGACACTTGCATCCATAAGATTACAGCAATCACACTCTGAGCTCCGCATGCTGCCACTTTCTCACAGTTGTCTCTACCAACTGTCAGAATGATAATGCTTTCTGCATTGCCACATCAGTAACGTCACTACTGCACTTGCATTTAACAGTAGCTCAATGCAACACTTGAATTATTCATTATTTCTGATGCAGTCACACTGTTGTTGAGGTGGCACAGGCTTGAAAAATGGCAGCCATCCTGTCATTTTCTACAGAGGACATTGGTTACACAAAAAATATATGGTGGTGTCACATGCGTAATGGAATGAGTGGGTTGCATGTGACACAATAAATGTAGCTGTCTGTGTTTTTTCCTCATTTGGGTGCCAGAGCACACAATAAAAGGAATACTTGTGTGAATAAATGGTACACGCACATTAGTCACCATGTAACCTCACACACGCCTCCCCAATAAATTCTGACATCCTCCCTGTTCCACTCTGTTCAAAATTACAAGGTCCAGTTTATGGCTGTTTATCATGCTGCTTTCAGAAATGCACCTTAATCACATGCATGCACACAGACCAGTTCTGGAAGAAAAATATGCTGTAGGATAGGATAGGAAGGAAAGCAGGATATTAAAATTGCAAGATTCATTTTTTTTTTAGAGAGTTTATTTTCTCACCTCAATGGGCTTTTTTATTTGTTGCAAAAAGGCTCCAAAGAGACATTAATACAAGACAATTTTCACTTCAATCACTTATCATTGGGACAAAAAGTCTTCGTCTGTTTTCTCTTTAATTTACTGTTTAATTATTATTATCATTATTGTCATTATTTATTTATTTTATTTGGTTTGCCTCTCTGCCAGCACTTAAGTGCAATATCGCGATATACTGTTTATTTATGTAATTCTGACTGCTGCGGAAACATGAAGAAACATCCCTCAAGACAAATTTCAAAATCAATTACCCTGATTTGCCTAAAGCCTTAAATCAATTCCAAGATGAAAAACCTTTCTGGAAATGTCTCATGATTTAACTTATATGTGCTTCTTTGCAATATTATCTTAGACCGCCATCTTTGATTAATACTCCTGTGATTTTATCTTTACTTTACATGCATGATGTGATGCAGTGTGTTGATTGATTGATTCTTATGCAACCTCTGTGCAACTGCATGCGTTTAAACACGGAGGGTAGAGCCCAGCGTGCAGGTGTAAATGTGATCAGTAGCCTCCGTTATATTTTGTAGCTACATTATTTAACACTGAGAATAAAAAAATGATGTGTAGGTGTAGGAGTAGTTCTACCTACGAGCAAACAAGTGTTGCAATGAATGTAGCGAGGCTGCAGTCAAGGCCAGAATCCGAGAAGCACTGGGACTCGAGCTAATGGAGGTCAATAGAGTGTGAATGGAGAAGCAACACTGACTATTTTGTAAAAACACTGGTGCAACTTCAGAATTTGGAACATTTTCTCTCCTCTGGCCATCAGCCACTGCGTGTGTATGTGTGTGGGGGAGAGAGTGACAGAGCGTGTCTCAGAGTGAGTGTCCGCTGTTTACAGATTCACCACAGACACAAAACCACGCATTTCATATCCCTTGATGCTTCAACAAAAACATTTCATTTCTTTCTCTCGCATAACAAAAACAGAACGTCTCCTTGTGTCTTCATCTCAACATACCAATATAAGCGAGCTCATGAAAACATGTTGTTCGCTGCTGTTGCAACATGCACAGATTCACAGCCACTAACTACTTATACCCCATCTGTGATGTTTTACAAACACATATTGAATAATTCAGCACATCCTCATCTGCCTAATGGTCTCCTCTTCCCTGAGGGTGCCTGGTTGCTATTCGCCTCAACCCGTCTCTCATTTTCCTCCTGTTTGTCTTTGTTCCTCTGTCTCCTGTCCTCTCTGCTTTACATTTGTTGTGCTTTGCTCTATTTGATAGATGTTTGGTGCACTCTGAGAGAAGCTTTTATAAATTGGTCTTTTTTTTTTCTTTTTTACATTGTAGTATTTATAGTTTAGATCTAAAGCAGTATACCTGTGTTTGTTTGTTTTTCTTCCTTCTTTAAAGTTAAGATAACAGAAAGGCTAAGTCCAGTCTTAAGTTGTCTTCAAGCTTGACAGCAGATAAAGAGAAAAGCTGTGGAGAACTTATCCCAGGCAGGTGTGTGAATGTGGGTGTGTAAACTGAATAGAAAACTCAACATGTTGCATAGCCCCCTTGAGATATTTCTAACAGTAGATTATAGTGTTAATGTTAAACCTTGCAGTGTGAATGTGTTTGCAATTAGAAGCAAATCTGTGAAATGCCTTCTTAGGTCTTTGATGCAAACTGTTTTAAAATTATGGTTTTATAACTCCTTCCTCCTGTCTGATTTTGTGCTCACAGTTTTTGGAGCTCCCAGACAAAAGCCCAGATCAAAGGCAAATCGGCGTTGGTTTCGGTGCTCAAGTGTTCTGTTCAAAGACCAAGTGTTCTGTTCAAAGACCTGTGCCAAAAGGCTTGCTGATGAACTGCAGATACTCCCCAAATATCTAGCATACTAAATATCTGGACCTGTTGGGAATGTGAGTGTTGGTTTCTTTTAGTATGGCGAAGGTATGACCTGCCCTACTCTGCCTAAGGGGCTGTACCTCTGCAGCATGATTAACCACCTGGAAAAAATGAGGTCAGACACTTGGTGCTACTCATGTCCACTCTGTTCCAATGTTCATGAGCATGGGGGCACGTTGTGTCAGAGGTTGGTAAGCAACCATAACCAGCACTGTACCGTATCTTCCTACCAGGAATCCTGAGTGCATAGCCGATCGTCCTCCAGAGGTTTCTTAAGTGTGTATTGGGCCTAAAATATTGTCCATTGAAGAGATGTAATCCCTGCATTAAAACGACCAACTTCTCCTCCCTGTTTATTAAAGACTGATATTTATGGAAGTAAGGAAAGATATCTGCTGGCTGTGGCTGGTTGTTCCTTGTCACATGACAGGCGGTGCGTGCTGTTGCGTTCTAAAAGTTGAATTCTGTGTATCTCAGTGCGTAGCCGTCATGCCTTGAGAATTAGGCAATTTGGAATGCATGCAGTCAGTGCTTATGTGCGTGCCTGAAGCACATCTCCATTAAAAAAAGTAAAAATGAGATGAAGAGACCCACCCGCCCCCTCCTTCAGTCTCAAACTCAGACTAAACCCTGATAAAACAGTAAAACTAGGCTTATTAGATATAAACCCTGAGATTCTGCTACTGTGTTGTCTCTTTCTCAACTAAAATGTCTTGAGAAACTCATTTTTGTGTCTTGTTCAACCATAATTGCATAATTGAGTTGGTAAACAGGAAGTGGGCAGCATTCTGTTTCCTGCATAGTGAAAACGTAGGCCGAAAAAACTCAGATAATGCTGTAAAACTAAGCAGTGTTGATCAAATATAAGCAGAGATTCTGTTAAAATGTCAACATGTAACTGTAACATGAGTTTTTTTTTTTTTGTTTCCAACCAGCCGCCATAGTGTCAAATTACAGAGTCTGCATTAATTTGCCTACCAGCAGGAGCTTTTATTGGTCCAGTGCGGCATAGTGCATTCTGGTAGTTGTAGATTCTTCCCTGTGAGCAAAAGAAAGTTCCATAGTCCTTTTTCTCTGTTTTTTCTGGTCATGTAGCATCAATTCCAAAACTATGCTTACAAGTGAAATACTTCTTTAAGTATTCCACTGCTGATTTACTGTGTTGCATTAACAGATCAGGAGAACGTTGTTTGTCTTGTCGGGTTTAGCAGGCGGTGATGGATTTGTATTCTTAAACAGTTTTCAAATGTAAGCTTGTATTTATGTTTTATAAAATGTTGGATCAATATTTATGTTAACATCCTATGCATTGTTTATTGGAATATTTAGTTGTAAGTGGGTTTCGTGCTTTTTCAGTATTATGTAACCATAGCAGGCTTTTCCATGGGTGACAGCTGTAACGTGTGATGATCTATTAATATAATACAGTTTCTGCTGCACTTTCATTTGCCAAAACAAGAATTCAGCTGTAGTTTGAACAACTTTCCACTCAGTTATTAATAATTTGGGGCATTGTCTGTTTGTCACATTCGTGTGTGTATGGGTGTATGTGTTATATTTGGATACACCAGGGTTTGGGGAGAAACAGCCTTTTGAGTGATTTGATATGACAGCTCCTTCCCTCTGTGATTACAGCTGTTAATTTGTCTCATCTGTCAGGAGAGCTCAAGGGTGGATATTTGTCCATGCGTGTATGAATCACTCTTGGGATGCAAATTAACACCTCCTATTCAGCAATGCAAGCATTTGCCCCTTAGTCAGCAGAATTAGCATTTCTACCTGAAGAGGGGTGGCATGGAATTTGATATTTTTGCAGCTCCATACTTGCTTCAATCTACTTTATAATTCTCTCTTTAGCCCTGTTCTCTTGCGGGCAGCTCTGGCTTTCTGAGAATTGTTTTTACTATCATCGTCTTTTCTTGTTTACATAATACATTTACTTTTGGCCACTGAGCAGGTCAGCTGCTGAAATCAGGGATTATGTGACTGTAGATGGAATGGTTTAGGGAGGAGGTAATATGCTTACAGAACATTATATTGTAGTTTAAATGTGTCATGTGTTTAAAGGAATTACTAATGGCTCAAGGGCAGAAAGCATACTCCAAAACAAGCCTGAAAATACAACAGTATTTCAACCTCACACGAGGGGATTGCTCATGGTGGTGAAACAAAACTGAGCTAAACGCATCTGAAGACTGCAGACTGAGAAGTTGATTCCCAGTAAAAACAGCACTACAAGAAGAGGTGTCATACATTTTCATTACAATACAATACAATATTATATTGGTTCTTAGGACAACAATACGATACTGCAAAGTCTGTCTTGATTCAATATTGTTTCAATTCAGTTCAGGGGGCTGTGACTGATATGAGAAGATATCAGTAAACATATCATCGTTAGCACTTTTTACAAAGAGATCGCACAAAAGGACTGCTACAAAGTCCTTTCTGTACACCGCCTTTGTTTTTTTTAACATAGCATAACATGCGAGTAACAGTCATTTGCTGTCAAATAACGGTTGATCTTGTACTCTGCTTGAAGGGTAAGGAGCTCCAAGACCTCATCATTTTCCCAATATGCAATATTTTATTCTTCTGGTAACTGCTATTTGCTGCTTTTTTAAATCTCACAAAGGTGGGTCATACACGTCGTCGAAACATCACACCTGTCTCGTTGGTGGCCCCGTCGGTAGTCCCTTCAGTGGTCCCGTCAGTGGTCCCGTCAGTGGTCCCATGCTGCTGGCTGATTTGGCCACATTACTACCTCCGGTGCGGGCTCAAAGTCGAGTCAACTCTCTCCACCCATTCTGCGAATGTACATTTTATCAAGATGAGCACAGCGGAATAACGTTGAACGTTAAATAACGTTAAATTGCGGTTCTTTATTGGAGGGGCGTATAACAACTCCACAGTCACAGCCACATTCTTGTTTTAGATCAAGTTTTAAGTTTATTCCCAGTTATACATCGACACCAGAAATATGTGTGAAGATGTGTGGTAAATTAAATTAATCTCTTCTTCTCTCTTTGCAGGATCTGATGGCCAAAGTGCGAGCCATGCTTGCCACCTCCAAGACTTTCCAACCTCCTAATTCCTAAAGAAAACATGGCCAATCAGTGATTGGCATTCCCTGATTTCATGGAGATTTATTTGGCCTGGATCTGTTTCATCTATGTGTTCATCCTTGATTTATTATTTCATGTTGATTTGAGCATTGGCAGATTCAGTTTGGCTACATTATGTCTTCTGCAGTATTGTTAGAGTGATGTAAAGGCACTCATTAAGCTGAAATACCTGGTTTCACACCTGACCTGAGAAAACAGCTCACCGGCTCAGAGCTCATGACAGCAGTTGACATGTTTTGGTGCAAATGTGGAAATAAATCCCTATGTTAATTTGCATCCTGTTTTAAAACACTTTTCTCCCACGTGATGAGTCATTCTTTGCAGCATTGCGTAGAGCTGCTGGAGGTCCGTATTCTCTCCTTCTATGAAGGGTCGTGTTGTTTTGATAAATTCAATTCTCTTCTCCCTCATCTACTATTCTCTGCTGTTGTTTTCCTTCTTATGTCCGCCCCCAGCTGTCTTTTCCCTTCAGCACCTCACACGTCTGCTTGAGAAGCCCTTTTAATTTTCTATTGTGTCCCTCAGTTCTAGTGCGTGGCCTTCTACTTCTGTTCCTGGTTTGTACTGTAATGGGATTTAATGCAGAACACCTTTCTAATCCAAACTGTCAATAAAGTTTCAGTTATGATTTATTTGTGAGTATTACTCCTTTTCTTTTTTACCTTTAGATTTGTGTGTGCAAATACAAAAGTTGATAGAGTAATAAAATAGCTGAAATTAGGGCAAAAGACTCAGCCACCCTCCCAGTCCTCCTCTTCTCCGTCCTTCATTTGGGATACACTGATAAGATGGAAAAAAATATGTTTGCTGGCCCAAAACCTTCACCTCCATTGACTGTACGGAGTTTAGCATCACAGAAGCATTGCTGATAAACCCGATAAACATAACTGTAGATCAGCTGATATCCTCCAGGTGTCTGCTGCCGCGGCTAAGATGGCTCTTATAACCAATTTCTGTACCTTGGCAGTTAAACCTGGATACAAAAACTGTTCATGGTCTGTTACATGCTCGTAAGGGATTAAATGTTTGGGAAAGATATCGCTGTCAGAGCCATGTAGAGGCTGAAAAATAATCCATAAAATGTAAAAATCAATGAAAAGACAGCAAAACATGGAAGATATGGTCATCTCCCTCTACTCACATATATAGTTCTGCTACAGCATTCTGAAAGTGATGCTGTCCAAAATAATGGACATAGCCACTGTGACATCACCCTATGGTTGTGGACTCTCATACTGAAGCCTTAAGTTTGGCGTTTTGGCGGTCGCAATCTTGGATTTTTGAAGTGGTCATATTTGGATGAAAGGGTGGAGCTAACCCTAATGCACGTGCCTATCTTGGTTGGCATGGTGCATTTACAGCTATGGCCAACTGTAAGAATGGTCTTAAAACCGTTAAAACAGAACATGCCTCTCAGTAAAACCAAATATCTTGACTTTTTAGTCTATGTTTTAGAACAACCAAACAATGAACAAGCCCTTCTTAGGTGACGAAAATGTACTTTGAACTAAAAACATGCTGAAAAAGCAAAGCGACATCTATACCTATCCCCTTTGAATCTGGGGTAAAGCCATGTTTACGTTACCCAACCAACACAGTCGCCGCAAAACTCTTTTTGTACTAAACTTAAAACATGTTCATTTCTATTGAGATTTTCTCACTTTTTGAGCCAGCCTCAAGTGACCATTCAAGAACTGGCACTTCAACAATAGTGTCCTTGCTGTTTGGTTGAGGCCTAATAATAGGTCACGCTTAGGGTTAGCTCTTGTGTATTTTCAACCAAGTTTCTCTAGTTCTTTTGGTTGATCAAGGATAAAAAGGAGTGATTATGTTTCACACGAACATTTGTGCAGAAAGAGTTTAATTGCAAGGTACAGCAGTACATCATCAGCATAGCAATGTCTTCAAATGCATATTTGGCAAATTAAGAAAATGGTTGGCCACATCAAGTGCAACTCAAGGCGTGTGCGAAATCCTTTCAGATAAAGTGTTCTCTCCTGATTGTCATCAAATTAGATGACCATTACCAATAATGATTTACATCATGGCACCTGGACAGAAATTGTCTCTTCAGTGTCAGTGAAACTTAAAAGGTCTTTCATTCATAACAGTCTCCACTTCAGAGGATTTTCAGTGAAAGTAGTCAGAAGCCTTGGAGTGTGCTTCACATACAAACTTATGACTAAAAATAGTAAAGAAGGTGCACTGACTACTCATCCTAAAGAAAGTCAATACGCTCCTGCCCTCAACACCTTTTTACAGATGCAACATCAAAAGCATCCCAACTGCTATGCTGACCCCAAGGCTCTACAGAGAGAAGCTCAAACCTCCTCTCACTACAGCAGTAGTCACTTCTCCCCCTTTCACCATCAGGGAAACTCCACAGGAGCATTAGGACCTGCAACAACAAAGTAAAAAGCTGCTTCAAGCCTCAGGCTATGAGAATGCTGAATATTCCCTCCCTCCTGACAAACGCAAACAGCTGACACAAACACAGTCTACTTTTCTGTGGTTCTGTTTTGTTTCCACATTATTATATTCCCACACTTTATTGACTTCCTGTCAGCAGCCTACTTGGCGAGTTAGAATTTAATTATTATACTCTAATTCATACATCACTGTACTTAATTTAACAGCTTCTAAAATGTTTTCCACTAATAACAGTCCTAAGTTTGGTCCATTTTATAGTGATTAGATGGAAGTGTAAGACAACTCATCAGTACTCATGCACCAACGAAATCAAAAATCATTGTCACCACTAAAGTGCTACAAAACTACTACTTGATGAGCCTGTAATGTATGTGGTAAAGGACTTAACGCAAACACATCTGACCTTTATCAAATGAGTAATACCATCAAAAAGAGGTTTTCCAAGAACTTAGCCACCATAAATGTTGAATGTCTAATGTTCGTCCCTCAAACTGAACAAAAATATGGTTTAAAAAATGTTCAGTCTGAGTGCTGTGTTGTCAGAGTTGCTAGATGGAGTGGAAAATTGGATTAGATAGGTTGCTGTTTCATTCTCCTAAATTGGACTACTTTGTCTCCACTAGCAAGAGCAGTAGTTGGACACATCTACATGAACAAGAGAGAAATATAATTATCTGAGAGAAGTATCAATAGCAGGAGAGGTCTTACATTAGATTGCATTGCACTTTGTCTGCTGGACAAAAGAACAGAGACAGTTCAAATAGTATGTTTTTTGGGGTTTTTTTTGATCAACCACCACAGTTCTCACTCATTTCTTTACTTACTTTATAGCATACAGGTGATTTATTTAAGCAATGTCACATGAGAGGGAGTGATGTTGTATTGTATATTATCACTCTTTTTATCACTCTCGTTTTATCTTGTGTTTGTAGACTTGTGTGCGGACATGTAAGGATTTGGTAATATGTCATGTTTTTTTTTTTTTTTAAGGGCATAATATTTTCCATCAGGAGCATGATGGGAAATAATCTCAAGAGGAATCTAGCTGTAGTCTTGCAAATAATGACCCTGCAAGATCCCCAGTCTTTGCAAAGTCTTAAAGTGTGTGACTGAAACTCACACTGTCTTTAGATGTGAGAGGGTATCAAACTTAAGTCTACTTTCAAATACTTTTCAAGTCATAGTGTATGGTAGGCATTGCCTGTCTCCCAGATGCTTTCAGACTAATTTCAGGGCCTGTCACACCCATGCGCCCTGCAATCACCTCATTCTCCTCACCTGGGCTGCCCCACCCGTGTCCCCACCTGCACTTGATTTTCTCATCAGCCCTGCAGCACATATAGTAGCTCCATTCCCCCCTTCAGCTGACAGATTGCTTCTTTGTTGCCATGTTTCTTCAGTTTTCAACCCCATTAAAAAGTTAAACTGTCCCTATTTGCCTTTGCTATCTGTGTTTGGGTGCTCGTCCTGCTGCCTCACACTCACCTGCCTGACAGCTAAAATAAACCTGTGGCTTATCCAGCATCGGTAAAGCAAAGATAGCAGCATAATTACTTAAACATGCTGACTATAAAACAAGAAGAAAACTATTAAGGGACTCATTTTATTTAGTTCATTGATTTTCTTAATGCGACTGCAGTCTTGGATAACAAACCTAATAAACAAACAGCAGGTTGTGTTTATATGCAATGGCGTACACGCTGTATCATTCACACCCTTAAAAAAACGTCTTTAATAGTGAAGCCACAGAAGGAGAGGGTTTTTTAGTAGACCAGTGAAACCTACCCATAGGTTGTTTTGTTTTATTCAAAGACTGCTTTGTACCATAGTTGTTGTTTTTTTTTCAAAGATTCCTTTGTAACAAGGCCTTAAAAGGATTTCATTTTCCACCAGCTGTCATAAACAAAACACCTGCTTCTACATCGCTGGTTATTGATGCATCTAGATTTGCAACATTTTTAAAAAGTTTTAGTGGAGAATGTGCAGCAACATTTTCCTGCTGTTTAATGTGGTTTGTCTTTGTCACGCTTAATGAAGTGTTGCTTGAGACATTGATGAGCTAAAATGTTCCACATATGATATATATATAAATAAACATATATAAAAATATGTATATAAGTCATGTCGCAATTGTACAGCTTGATGGAAATAGATGGACTGATGCACTTGGTTTTTTGCTTGCTAATTTTATACTTATTGTAACAATAAACGCAACCGCAATACAGATTTACCACACATATATGCATGATGATGTGCTTGCCTTGGACTCCCCACCATCAGATGAACTGATGAAGCACCTGCATGTTGAGGTCACATGGATGAGTGGTTTCTCTACATTAAACATTTGTGACTGCTGGCCAAAGCTGCTTTAAAAATGAATCCATCTTTTGGTGTACAGTACGACTGCACAAATCTGTTGGAACCCTCCATGATAAGTTTATGAAGAGATAAATAAAATAAACCGCATTCTTGGCATTCCTTATTCCTATCAGTGAGTGTCTTGCCTTGATACCATGCGACGTATGGGTCAAAAATTCAGCAAGCAGTTCATCTGGCCGATCCAGCGTGTGTGAAAAGACACTTATTTTATTATTTTCGGCCTTTATCTGTCTGTACAGCTGCAGTGGCTTTGATAAGGCAGGCGAGTGATGCCTTATGCAGCATTTTTCAACGGGTAATTGTGCACTACCACTGAGGAATAGATAAGTATGAGTCAAACAGAGTCTAGTGAGAAAGATTTAACTGCGGGATGAGCGCATATTCCTTTATTACCAAAGCAGATTCAGTAGCCTTAGACTTCTTCTAAGCACCTATGAAGTTTGTGTAACATTCAGCTCTTTTAGTCTGTCTTCCAAATGTCAAAAAGAGATGAGGGAAAGGTTGTTGATTCAGTAGACCCGTGTTTGCCTCAGCATATCTTACCCGCGTACTCATTTCACATGTTTAGCATCACAGTTGGTGGAGTGCTGATTATTCTTTTGTAACTGCCGCTATAAATCAAGGCTAATGGCCTACAAGGTTAAAATATGCATGTAGGGTTAATTATTATATACGGGCAGAAGGCTGTAGACACTGAATATTTTAGAAATGGAGAAATATGGTAATCCTGACATCTATTCTTTTCTTTGGGAACTTCAGTGTCATTTTAGCCCTTTCAGTTAGAGTGCAGCGATGATAGGCAGAGGGAATCAAAAGTGTCAATTGTTAAGAGCACGACTTGAGGAGTCTACTTACGGAGTAGTTTGATACTTATGGAAAATACTCATTGTAGGTGGTAAGTGTCCTTAAAATCTTATGACATCTAATGACTTCTAAAACATAATGAAGTTTAGGTCAACAGTTTAACTGCAGGTATCCATAGCAATAGCATTTGCCATAGACTTTGCTAGAAGTTCAACTGAAGCAAACATAAAACATAATGGAGCATTTAGCTGCTCGCTCTAACAGAGAGCTTCCACATTCACCAGGTGGCCAGAAAAATGTCAATGTTGCGTGCTGGATGTGTCAATATGTTCATCACACCAACTTTGAGCTGATATGTCAGTGTTGTGTTTGTAACTTGTTGTGTTGCCCCCGGGTGGCCAAAAAATCAGTTACTAAAGGTTTATTTTTAGCTGCACTGCTAGGTACAGTAGATGGGCGTACTATCCTTTATATTCCAAATGCTTTTTGATAGGTGGGTATACTGTAAACAGCCCCAGAAAGAGGTGGGTATACCCTGTATACCTGCATATACCCTCCACTACACCACTGCCCCACAATGAGTGACCATGTTATAATACACTCTGACATGCTCCATCATAGAAAATAATAGCTTTTCCTCATTATCACTTCTGAGAGCATACATCAAAATGAACTGAACCAATTACTGCAATACAGTTCATCCTGACAGCCACAAAAACTGGCGGAAACATCAAAGTTCATACAAAAACACAGTCACTCTACGCCTTTTGAAAGATGCACGAAAAACCGAAACAATCCTGAAATAATTGTTGGAGTTGTTGTTAATACACGATCAACTAATCTGAGGTCATATTTACTTTGTAACATCTCACAGCTTTAGAAGACAATAACAGACTTCCGAAGGCCTTTAGACCAACCAAAGTGTAACTACTATATTGTTATTACCCGACACATTAGTGCCAGTGGCCCATCAAAATAAAAACACAAAACAAATAAGTCAAGTGAACTGCTGCTTCCGTCTTGCCTTTTCATTTCCCCTGTCAGTGGTGACTATAATAACCACAATGCCCCAACCAAACATTAAATCACAATTTTATATGTAATCAAATCAAGCTCATCACATCTGCACTGATTGATTCTAGACTAAATTGCTGCCTGGCATTTGCAATTTCATTAACTCACACTGGCAGAGAGAGATTGTGTGTACGCGCATCTGTGTGTGTGTGTGTGTGTGTGTGTGTGAGAGACACTGAAAGCAGAGCGAGCCAATGCAGGGCAGGGGGAAAGTGACTCAGGCAAGTAGTTAGAGAGAAACATGAGGGCAGGGGAGTGATTTGTTTGTTTTACGGGACCTGAATGCATTGTAATTCAGGGAGACATCTAAGGGAGATGGGAATAAAGGAAGTTTTTTGTTGAAATGCTGGGAGTTCCATTCCAAAATGCAATTGATGTTTATTAAAAATGATAATACTCTATATTCATGACTTTATAGCTGAACATTAGGATGATTAAATCCTCAAGTCTATTTTTTTTTTTTTTTTGTTGGCTCATACTGCAGAGTCGACTGATTTCACTCAGGTGACACAGCCGTGATAGGATGTGACACCATGTTGATCCACCTTATGATTTTCAGTGCGTGGCTGTAGAAATACTGCTGTACCGTAGCATAAGCATGGTTCAGGGCGCCAATATATTTCACAGGGTTCTGAAGTGGCTTTGACAGATGTGGTCTGAACGCCAACTAGAGGACCTGCTGCACATGGAGTGAGGGCACCTTGGCCACAGACCCAGACAGAGACACAGTGGTCTAATTAAGACATGTGGCAAGAAGGAAGAGAGCAGACTGGAAGAGGTCCCAGTGGTAAACAGAGACTAGGATGAGACAGATGTAGAGATTTCCCCTGTGTCTGTCTGTCTTCTTGTCTGTCTGTCTGTCTGTCTGTTTACCACTAGCAGGACCGAGAGTCCTACTTTAAATTCCTCTCTTCCTTGTCGCCACTGGTCTTAATTAGACCACTATGTCTTTGTCTGGGACAGAGGTGCCCTCGGTCTTCACTTAATGTAGCCGCTATAGTCGTTGGCTTAAAGTCTGTCCCGCTCAGCAGAGGAGACGATATGCTTCATGGCCTCTCCGTCAGACCAAGTTAATATTTTCCCTGTCCTTAACGCTCCTCATGCGTTCAGGCCGGTGCCCTACATACTCCTCCCTGATGGGTTGAGCTGAAATGCCCATTTTATTATGGGTTGACCTGCTGCATGGTGTCAATGTTTCGTCATTACAAAGGTTTATTCAAACCATGAGTGGGTTGTGAGACAAAGGGCCCCTAAGCACAGACATGTAAAGGCCCTGTGGTTCTTTCTTGTGAAGCACATTGGGTTACATTTCTTGTATGAAAAGTGCTATAGATATAAAGTTTTTTTATTATTATTATTATTGTGTATCTCTTTGTAGTTGTTTTTTTTTTTTTTTGCTTCCCTTAGTTGTCATTTTGTGTCTGCATTTTTTATTTTTTATTTTTTATTTGTGTTCTGCTTCTCTGTTGTTATTTTGTGTCTCTTTTTTGGGTTTTTTTGCATCATCATTTTGCACCTCTATGTCTTAGGCTTGTCTTAGGCTCTATCAGTAATCCATCCATCATTAAAAACTATGCCTAATTATTCATTTATTTTGGCATTGCTCAGTCACCAACTCTTTTGGGTTTGAGGTAATCTGTAGTCCACAGATTCACACAAACCTGCTTGTTTTGAGATGATGGAGTGCAACACCGCTGATGCCATTTTGGCATGAAATGTCATCTGCGTTTTCATGCTTGCTGAAAGCACCTCACCTCATCTCAACCATGCCACCAATGAGATAGGACATTGACTGCTGGAGTTTTGGTGTAATTCCCGTGCCTGCCACTTTCACGTTCATTTTATAGCTTTGTTTGTTTGCTCAACTTCTCTCTTGTGTGAACTCTATTTTCTCTCTCCATCTTACTCTCACTCATTTTTCTACTTGGTGGTGGTTATTCGTGTGTTGAATGAGGAGAGGAATGCAGACAGTAGAATCACAACATGTGACTTTTAAAATGCATGCATACCTTGCCTGTCACATGCCACCCTGTGTTATTCACTGCTTCTTCTGTGTGCATACAGTTCTAGTGTCAAGGTGTAAATTACTATTGACATAGCGATATGGACCATGGCTTCAGATTAAGTACCTTATAATAGGTTATTAGACTAAACCAGTCACCTGTGCTCACTCAGCCCTCCCTCATTCCCTCATCAACCTCTTAGTGCAAACAGAGGCCAGTCTTTAGTGCCACTTTGCCTGAGTGTCTCTGTTGTCTTCATGCATTTTGCATTTTAGCAATAACAGTCTGCTATTGAATACCTGTCTGAGACCCGTTTTTTAGTCTGACATTTTAAGAAGATCTTGACCAACAAATCTGATTCAGTGAGATAAACTGTTATGTTAACTTTTGTTATTTGCACATTGCAAATCTTAAAATTGTTTAAAGTCTTTTCTGAGGAAAAAGTCATTGTGTGTAGCACCGGGAATTTTTGTGACTATGGCAACTATTAGTGCAAGAATCCAAAATAACACAAACGTCTTAAACAGCACAGCATGCTAATTGCACATTACATTGCAACTGCATTCCACCGAGACAAATGAGGTGAAATCAACACATAAGCCGCTTTCCCACTGGACAAAAATCCCATTAACACCCACTAACATCTGGCTATTGTTTTTAATGGGAAAGGTTACAATCAGTATTCAGTAAGGGACAAATGACTGCAGTAGTTACGGGTGTTTATAAGCTTCAGCTCTGATCGGCAGAGATGGAAATACAGAACCCAGGTGAACATACTAATTAAGCCCCTTTTGCCGGTGCGATGCAATGACGGACTGCCACAAAATACTGTCTGCCTAGGTCCAAGCATCATTCGAACATTGTTCAGAATTTACTCGTGAGACTGACTAAGAGATATAAAAAGGGAGAAAACCCTGTAATTTTTTTCACTGGCCTCCATGCTGCTCTCTGCTGTATATTTTTCTGCAGTCCATTTGTGACATTGAATGTGGCACATGTGAAAAAAGACAAAAGAAGAAGAATTTTCTGCGTTCTGCGTTTCTACTTTTCATAATTTCACTACATTTTCCAGATTACACTACTTTTACCATTGTAACCACTTTTACCAAGTACCATTGTCAATGCAGGGCTTTCACTTGTAACAGAGTATTTTCAGAGGGTGGTATTAGTACTTTTATTTAAGTAAATGATCTAAATACTTCTTTCATCTCTTTTCAGTAAACATGTAAAATATAAATAGGCAGATAAAAAGTTTAAATTTCAGTTCTTTTGCAGGCTTCAAGACATTATGCAGTATTACAATGTTTGCCACGTTTGGCTGCTGCCAGGACCTCACCTCTGTGGAGGCTATTGAAAGAGAAGTGCTCAGGAGTAAATGGTGGATTGTTTTGATAGATAAGGATTGCATTTTGCTTTCTCCAGACAGATTTTCAGACCCACTGCGACTGCCACAGTTTAGCCCTGCTTTGGGACCCAAAAGCAAAAGGCCCGTTGCACAATACAGTGCCTTTAGTCTGAGCCACAGATCTGTTGGTAGAGAATTTCTGTTTCGGTGAAGGTTAATGTAAAAAAAAAAAAAAAAAAAAAAAAAAGGATATTATTAACACCTTCTTTTCTTGATAAGCAGCAGAGTTTCAAATTTGTAGAATTTGAGTGTGCAACCACTTTGTACTGTATTTGTCATTCACTAAAACATGAGTAGAGACACAAAAGTTTGTGTATATTATGTATTTCAATACCAGCAGTGTCACAAACAGTAGGCAACAAACACACCTGTCGTTACTCCATTTATATTTAGTCACATCACATCCCTGTCTCCCTGCAACAACAGCAGAATAATAGCTCCTGGGATCTGAAAGTCAACAGATCTTTTTTTCCCCCCACATAGAAGAATCAGAAAATAGACAGTAAAAATGAGTGTGTGCCAAGAATCTCAGTCAAAAACTATTCTTATCTTTGAATAGGGGATTTGGAGGACAGTCATCACTGACATACTTGATTGCACGGCGTAATCACTATGACTTGAATCGTGTCCGATCTAATCTTGGCTTCAGTGGAACAGTTAGCAGCTATTGTCCCCAGTGACATAAGGTTATTACAACTCTGTTCTCACAGCAGCCTGAATGCAAACTGGAGCTGTTCCCAAAAAAGTCATCATCCAAGTTTATGCTACCACCTAAAATTATGATGTACTTGTAGATAATGACATGCTATGTTAAAATTGGTTATTGTGCTTTCCATAAAATATAATATAGCATAGCACAACAATATAAATGTATTATACTGATTCACTATAGACCTGCTTAAAGGGTCTGATCATCTTAGTGTCAAAACTCCATATGTTTCCTTTTGCATAGAGTGTTGGAGATATCAGCTGTAGAAATGTCTGCCTTCTCTCCAATATAATGCAACTAGATGGGACTCAGCTTGTGGGGCTCAAAGTGCCAAAAATACAAAAGTCAAAATCGTGACCCAGTTACTTAAGATAATCCACAGACCTTGCTATAAGCAGTTTCATGTAGGAACTATTTTCTTTCAATCGCTGAGCTAGATAACGTTACAGTTCAGCCAAGGTGGATAGCGTTAGCTCTACAATAGAAATGTTTCGGTCACTAAGACCCACCTCTTTTTGTTAATTGATTCAAGCCTGAGAACTTAAATTGATTTTATCCTCTGTTACGCCCCATGCTCTTTTATGCTGCAATTTGCTTTATCATCTTAATTTTCTCTTCTGTTCCTATTGTTGTTTACTTTGGTATATATCTGTTTTTGTATTTTATGACTGTTAACTACTTTGGTCAACTGCAGTCGTTTTTAAATGTGCACTACAAATAAAGTTTAATTTGACTTGACTAATTTTTACATCTTGTGCTGTTACGAGCACAAGCCTTTCATCCATGAGTAGAAGCACACTTCCTTCTACGCAGTCACACAGATAACGGATTTAGTTCTATAAAAGAAAATTGTTCCTACATTAAAACTGCTCACAACAAGGTCTGTAGATTATCTTGCGTAACTGGGTCATGATTTCTGGAAAGAGGCATTGCTGTTGAGTTTTTTCAAATATATTTTTATCCCTTTGAATACCACAAGCCAAGTGCTATCTGGTTGCATTATATATTGGAGAGAAGGCAGACATTGCTACCGTCGATATCTCCAGCACTCTGCAACTCAAAGCAAAACTTTCTAGATTAATAAACAGCGCTACAAATAATAGGGAAAATATGTGTTTTTGATTTTGGGGTGAACGGTCCCCTTAAAATCTATAATAAGTAATCCTATAATAAGTAAGTAATCCTATAGTAAGTAATCCTATAATAAGTCCATGTCACCATGTCATAATCCTGTGGTTATAATAGAAACATGTGTTGTCCATGTCATACCAAAGTTGGGCAGCGTCACATCTTTGTAAAATACAAGTCATTGTTGTGAAGCCATTTCGACTCTGGGTCACGGTGTGAGTCTGAAGGAGAAAAGAGAGTAATGAAAAATCTGACTTTTAGTGAACTGAATTTTCCAAAGGGTGGAGTCGGTCAACAGCTTTTTGTTTTTGTGGGCCAAATTTACATTTCAATAGGTTTGGCAGAGGTCCGAGTTTCAGAGAGGTGAGACTGTTCAGAGTCGATGAGCAGGACGAACACTGGAGATTTGCCTCTTCTGCTCTTTGCCCACATTTTATTGACAGCAAGCAAGAAACCAAGCACAGGATTAATTCTGTTCAGCCGGTGTTTGACCTTTTGTGGTTTAATTTAAAGTCTGCGAAGAAGTATCCGTCCAGGCTGCCATATGTGAGGCAACTGAAAGATACAAGGCGGACACTCTCTCTTTGCTGACCAACACTCAGTCCCCATCTGCTGCAGAAAAACTGAAACTAGCACAGAGATATTGAGGACAATTTCAGTCCCATTTGCTCCTGAAAGACACAGAAGTCAGAAAGAATACTGGTGTTTACCACAGAGAATATTTGGTGGTGGTAATGATGCTTGAATGGAGAAGATGAAGGGGAGTCTTCTCCTCACTGCTGAGAGTTGAAAGTTGTCAATGAATATATAGTAGCCTGCTGTGTGGGAGATCGGGATAGCACAGAGAGCGTGAGTATTGAGGTTGGCCAGTTTCTTATTTTCTTACTGCGACTTACTGAAATTACAGTATGGATTTTGTCATAAGATATCATCAGTTTTTGTCAGTGCTTTCTTAAAAATTCACTGCTATTATTGACAATGAGATTACCATCCAATGAACTCCCATTCTTACCTTCCTTTTTGAAGTGTCCTCCAATGTGGGACATTTCCACACTGTAACATTAGTACAGTTCATAACACTGTTGTCTGCAGTTTAACATTCACATGAGTAATTTCTCATTGTTCTGTTAATGACAGCATTTTCAAAAGGTTACATGATACCAGAGGTGCAAACTTGTCACCTTTGGGTGAAACTTGCAGTTTTGAATACAAAGTTACTTTGTGGGATTAATCTGATGAGTTTTTGAAAATAGTTGTGGGAGGAGGCTTGGGCTGTGAGGACAGAGTTACAGGGAGTAAATGAGGTTAGTTTGTCTGTCCGCATGTTAAGAATCTTTCACAGTTGCATTATGAAAACCTTACCTGGCTCATACAACAATGAGTCGAGCTTGGAAATGTCTGATTAATGTGAACTATTAGCAGCCACTAAAAAATAACTGTTGACAGAGGTAGTATTAAGATACATTGTGAGAAATTAGTATGGGGTGAAGGTAAATATAACGCACAAATCTAAGCCCTGCCTTTTTTGTCTTTTTATTGCCAAGCAGAAATTGCAATAGCTGTAAATAGAAAAAAAAAACACATCAATGCCCCCCTTTCATTAAACTTGTAGCAATAAGATCACATTAATCTAAGGTGGGTTTTTTCCTATATTCTCATGTTGAAATCAACTGGAAATCCACATTTCAAAGTTGATATTTTAAAAAAGAATTCTTCCCGGAGGACCATGCCAAAGAGGGTTCGCATCATTTTTACCTTTTTCATCCTGATGAGTTTGCACCCTTGTGATATGTCTGAAATCCCATATACTGTTTATTTTGTTGGAGACACAGTGATGGATGAAGTACTTTCCTGTAAAAAAAGGGATCAGGCAGTAGAGTGGTAGTCAGAAGGTCGGTGGTTTAATCCCTGGCTCGCAGTCAAAGTGTCCTTGTCTGATGAGCCAGTGGCGCCTTATATGGTAACCTTGGCCGCCAGTGTGTGAATGTTGGTGTGAATGGGTGAAGTGTGCTTGTGCTGTGAAGTACTTTGAGTGGTTGCTAGGACTACAAAAACACTGTGTAAATGCAGTCTCATTTAAAATTACTCCCTTACAAGTAAAGCTCTGCTTTCAAAATATTACTGAAGCATCATCAGCAAGACGTGCTTAAAGTATCGCAGTAAAAGTTCTCGTTCTGCAGTAAGTTGTCCCCTGTGAATGAATTATTTTTTTAATTATGACATTATTAGATTGTCAATACTAATTAATCAATATGTGTGCAGCATTTTACATTTGTAGGGTGTGGAGATTGAGCTAGTTATACTTGTAGCCAGCCTGTTTTTATTTCCAGGGCTATCGGCTATGATATCGACACCAAAGGCAGCCTTTGGTGTCTTTGTGAGATGCACTGGGTTTTCAATGAAGTCCGTTCGCAGCAACTGAGGTAGCATACAGAGCAAGAAATTTGTTTGAACATAACATTACATCACTCAGGTACCTACGTCCCATGTAATATGATAAGTCAATGTTGTTTTTATGCAATGTCATGCATTTTACAGAAGGTCGTCATGCGCTGTTACATAACAATCATTCTTATTTAACAGAAACTCTCATCTTTTTTCGAAACCTAACCAAAGAGTTTTTTTTGCCTAAACCTAACTGTGACCATTTGGCAACATTAACAACATGTTACAATGGGTCTCTGTGTGGCCCCTCAAAGGGTCACAAGAAAAATCTGAGGGGTTGAAGATAAGATGATTCATTAACAGGAGAGGAAGAAAGAAGTTCTGATCTACAAATCTGTATTCATTTATTACAAAGAACTCCAACCTGACAACAAGGTTGGGAACACCTGATTAAACCTTTAAAGATGCATTTTATATTATAAACTTATTATATGTTTTTAAATCTTAATCATAGAATGAACTGGTAAAGTAAAAATGTCAGATACATGTAGTGCAGTAAAAAATGCCATCTTATTCCTCTGAACTGTACTGGACTACAAACATCAAAAACCATACAATTGAAATATCCAGGTAAATGTAAAAGTACACTAAAATTGTACTAAAGTAAGTTACCTAAGTTACTTTCCACCACTTGGAATACATGTGGGTCGTAACATTTTAGTATGTTGGGGTTATGCCAAACTGCCATATATGTAGAAAGATGAATGTGGTGTGAAATGTGTATGAAAATGATAATATATAACACCGTATCTTCACATCAAACATGTATAAATTGTACCTTTAGAAGTCACAGAATAATATTTTTTGCAATTTCATCAAAGTTCTTTATGGGTGACTGATAAAGTCGCTCTCTGAATATACAGACAGACTTCCAGTTCCAACACATACAATTATTTAATGCAGGTTTGTGTTTCTGCAAAGTGTCTCAGCAACCCTAGTCTCCACAGAAAACATGATTACTTTAGTAGGAATATCTGATACAAACCATACATCCCTCTACATCAAAGCTCTGACCCTGTCTGTTATGCAGACACATACACACATTCTCATGCTAACCACATTTGCACACAACAATAATTTCAAACAGAATACGTAAGTGAGCAAGCTGCACTCCCACACCAATTGTTGCTCTGATTTCAGAGGGGACTGCTGATTGCAATGCAGAGTGGCACCTAATTTCACCTGAGAATACAACAGCATTGTGTTTTGGCATTGATTTCTCTTCCTTTATTCACAAGTGATGATGTAGAAAAAAAGGAAGAAACAGAAGGAAAAAGTCAGACAAAAGCAAACATAGGGGGTAATAGACATACAGTGGCACCACAATGAGGATCTAGGGGTGGCACACTGAAACCAAAAGCCATAATTGAATAATATTATGCTATTGTAGTATATAGTGTAGTTGAAAACCAGCAGTGATTGTTTCAGGGTGCCCAAGCCCCACCCCCACCAGCTTCTGGATAGGCTACACAAGACAAGGAGAGAAATGTTCCAGACATGGGAGAAAGACAGACATAAAGAAAATATACCCTTCATTAGTGTTACATTAGGCGTATACTGTACCTCATTAGTCAGAATCAGCTTAATGTCCAGCAAATGAATCAGAATCTGTCTTTATCAGTGCTGCAGTGGCTCTGACTACGACATTAGTGCTGCATTACAGGCTTCCAGGAAGAAAGGAGAACAGCTATATAGATAGACTATATGTATACAATGAGGAATGAACATAACAAATACACCTTACAGTATAAAGCAAAAAAGTACAACAGTATGAAAAATTAAAAGCTCAAAAAACCCACCAGAAGTAACTTCTCTCTGACTAAAAGTGAATACTGTGAGCCTCAAACAGGCTCTAAGTGAAATCACGTACCTTACTGACAGAAATAATAATCTAAATTGTTAGAGTCATAAAATGACTTTATTGTAAGTATCACTCCAAGTCCAAAGAGTTTGCGTTCAATCGCAACACATTTTGACTTCCTGGAATCTTGCAAGGACACTTTTGGTACCAATGCAAAATCCAAATGCCATCACCATGGCGTAGTGACCTTTTAATGTTTAATAGTTTCCTTGGATTCTTGTTGTCACCATGAGGTTGCCACGCAACCAGTTCCAGGATTTCCTACCCAGTCTCTTATCAAATATGTGTTTTTATGGATCCCACTGCTTTTCCTAGCAAGTCCCACCCTACTGTGCTGTGATTGGCTTGCACTAACCCTAACAATGACCTCCTTGACTTAAACCTAACTGTCGCCAACCATGACATATTGACATGAGTACTAGCCAATCGCAGCAGGTATACTAGCCAATCACAACACATTAAGGCAGGACTTTCCATGAATAGCAGTAGGACCCATAACAGGGCACCAGGTACTTGTACATGGTATCTTCAAGCCATCAAGGTGATCTTTTTCTATCTATGGACATATTTTAGTTGCCTAAACTTTACCAGATCAAAAACTGTTCCAGGAGGTCATTGAGATTATTTCAGGGAGCCACAAAAATGTTCTACATCCAGGTATGCTGTGTTGCTCCACAGGTATAAAGTGAAAGGATTTGTATTGCTGCCAGGACATCTGCCTCACCTGCCCTCCTCTTTCCTTACCCTGTTGCCAAGGCTTGGCATCTTAACCAGCCCCCCATCTGAAAACACCTCGGCTCTTTTCCCACTCCTCCGAGCTTTGCCAAAGTACCACTACGAAATCCCAGCTAACATATTGACGGTGAAAAGGTGTTGACACAGCTGCCTGAGGAAATACCAGAGTTCTGTGTAAATATACTATAGTGTTAAAATCAATGTGATAACATACAATGCTCCCAAGGATTTCATATGATTTTCTGTAGTATAAATATATTTTGAATTGTTGTTTTCATTTGAGGCTATGGGAAACCTGTATAACATATAAACCTAAACTGTCGGGCTTTTGGCCTGCAGGTCACTGTGCATCAAATCCTCATGGGGAGATACACTGAAAACAGTCTGAGTCATAAGATGTACTAAACATAGACACACACACTCTGTTGCACATGCACACCCTGATACACTTATTTATGAGAGTACAGCGATGGGCAGCACTGAGCATTATCTACTTTTTTTCCCCTTTACCTTCTTTCTATTTTACAGCCGGCTGAGTGCCTTCAAGTGCATGCTTCAATTGTTTCACTCCTTTTAGTGGAGCTACACAGCAGGGAGACGTCTTCCCTAGTGATGTTAAAACCACTTACCAAACTTGTGCACTCTGTGAGCACAAGTGTAGCACTTGGATAGCTATTAGTTGTAGTCCTCGGTATTTGTTCTCTTAGCCCTCATTATGAATGAACTTTCCTTTGTGTCAACATGCTCTGAACCTTTTCCAACTTTTGTTTTTCTTTTTTCTGTCCCTTTTTTGTCCTTGTATTCATTTATTTTACCTCTTTTCCACCAAAACTACTTTATGCGCATGTTTTTTTGCTGAAAAGCCAGATGTTGGTGGGTGTTAACATTTTTTGTGCAGTGGGAAAGGTGCTTTTATGGCACTTTCACTCTCATTACATTCTCTGTTTGTGTCTCCACTCCTTTGTAATCTCAAGGAGTATTCAACCAAGTCCACCTAAATGTGATTATGGATTAGCTGAGTGTTTTTCATTTTAAGGGTTTCATCTAGATGCAATCTTGCTATGCATCTTTTGTTGTCTTTCTCCATCCTCTCTTTCCATTCCCATGCAAGAGGGCTGATCCAACTGTGGGAGAACACAAGGGAAGGAACACTTGGGTGTTTGCCTGAGTGCAAAGACATCAGCAGCAGCAGCAACGATACTGTGCCTGTTTATAGCCTACTTCTATCCTCTCCTGGTGTGTGTTGCAGTCTCTTGGCTGCCTCTCACAGACAAACAGTCCTGCTTCTCTGGACCCCACTCACTGTAGAGCAGCCATTGTTCCCCTAGAAAAACAAACTCCTCCATATCCATCCTTTCAGGCCCTGAACTCTGGAACATGGGCCGAGCTGTCCAAACAATGGCCGCTGAGTAAGCGTGACGCTGGATGTGCAGAAATTTCCACTGTAATTGGAAAAGACCTCTAATGAGTGAGGCTGAATGCCGGACCATGGGCCACCAAGCCTAAAGCCTGGGACTTTGTATTGTCTTTCTTCTCTGAGGCTTTGGATAGGACCGTTTTGGCATTGTCTGCTCGCATGTGAGGCTTTGCTGCAGAAATATTCATTTGGGAGAGCAGGTCATTCCCACAGTGCACATCCTATCCTTTGGTCTTGCCTGATTTGCATTCACTCTAAAGGCAGCCTATACTCCTATTCACTGATCTGCTCTCTCCATGCATCCTAACTACCTTTCTTGGAATGCAAATCCTTTTTTTTTTAACATTTTATCAAAGACTTTTTCTATCCTTTTTCTATTTCTCTTCTCTCTCTGTGAATAGATGTGGTTAAGGACAGCTTGCTGAGGTAATGCAGTTTTTTTGATAATGAGCTTCCAGTCAGCGGAACAGCCCAGTCACATCTAATATCTCCTAATAAAAAGAGAGTGGTTGCTTCCACTCTGCAGGGAGTGCTATTCAGCTCAAAGTTGTTGGTGGTGGTGGGGAAGGAAGCGCTCTTAATTAGGGGCATTAAAACTCCACAGGGAGCACTAAGGAGCCCAAAGGTGCCATGTCTACTATTGACCCTTGACCCTTAATATTGTATCATCCTTTAGACTTTCTTTTGGCTGCCAAACGATTAAACTTTTCCTTGCAGCAGCATTTCACCCTCTTTATGTTTCTTTCTTTCCAGCAGAGCTGCAGTGGTCTCCTGCTTGCTCTGATATTACATGCCATCCTCTCCACATTCAACAAAGACTGAGGTCGTAACCTGTCTGAATTTTACTCTGACTGGCAGGCACGATAGTCCTGCTGGGTTTACTCTTAATAGTAGTAACGTGCTTTTGATCTGACTTCTGACCAAAGCAGCCGTGCGTGTGCCTATAACAGCGTAACCTCCACCACCTACGTAGCGGCGAAGCAATAACAGAGCTGTGACACTTTAGCCCCTCTATGTTTTCTACTGAGAATAAGGATTTTCTGTTTTCCTTTTCAGTGTGATGACAGCTATATTGACCCATTCCTTCGCTGTGTTCCCATCATATTGCTATTGTATAAATACGCCCGGTTGTCCACTGTTAAAATATTATGGTTGTAATAGCTCCTCTTGACAAATCCTCTGCACTGCAGTGAGGGAGTGACATGATTTGAAATCAGCGTCCCACAGCAAAGAGGTGGCTTTCTTGTGACCAGCTGTGGTCTCGGGCAGACAGGACCACTGAGAGTTTAACAGCCGTGTCAGTGCTTAATTAGAGAGCCAGACCAAAGGAAACAGCTCATGTTCCTTGTTAAACATGCTGAAGGCCATAAGCTCACTGCACAGACCGTCTGGGGGTCAGCAGGTCAGACTGGGATGATGAAGTTTCCTGAGTTCGAATGAGGTAAGGGTCTATTAGTAGCATGTGTTATTATTCACTGGCTGAGATCATTTCTACATGAATTGAATGGAGCCAACAATATTACACAAGTTCTACGCTGAGAACTATGTATATCCACTTTGAATCATTACATAATGTTTGTAAGTCATATTTTCTTAAATAAAGTAAACCTAGTCTGATAAAGACATCACTTTGTTAACCTATAAATTAAACTCTCTATCTTTTCAGTGTCTTAATCAAGTTATTAAGAGCAGATGCTGTAATTTACTGTTGCTGTGAGTCATGCCCAATGCGACTAGTGCAGGATTTCTGTTTGCACCATTGCTCACACTATTTGAACTCCATGTGCAGATTAAAAAAGTTATATATTTTAAAAGCTTGATCAGAGGATTGTGCTGCCACATCTGAAATCAATGGCTAATTACTTGCTGCATGAGAGTCGATAAAGCTCTGAGGTTAACTACTAATTTTACAATTGAAATACAGGTAAACAAGCACACATTGTATATTTTTATAACTTTATATTTTGGGTAAAACACCTGAGTATTAAAATGTTACTTTGTGTGGGTTGTGACGCCTATGCATGCATTTCAAAATAAGCACTGACTGTGGCTCATGTTGCAAAGAACATTCATAGCTGCAAGCATGTAGGCCTACATGCTGTATATCAGCACACTGGATATATAATAATCAGTTAACTAAACCACAGTTTAGTCTGCAGAGTGATGTACTATATTATATAATTTATTGGCACAAATACAACACAAAAGCAACATATATACAAAAAATGTACACATCCCTAATCCTAACAATATTTGCCTGTAGAACTTACAGTGGTGGAGGGTTACTTATTTATTGAATCCAGTTATTTCCATATCTCTTACTTACTGATTTTTAACTTTGTTAAAAGAACATTAAAATACTGTAAACATTGTCACTAAATAAGAATAATGTCTGTGTGTGTGTAGAGAGGTACATTTATGCATGCAAATGTTAATATTTTTAGTTACAATTGTATTTAATGAGGAGCACAGTTTGATTTAAGAATACAGTTCACAGAGAGTTTGTTAGGTATGGGCTATGTATAAAAAACATTCTAGTGAACGAGCTGTAATTGTGCATATATTTCTGCTGCACAGTGACGGGGCTACACACGCTCACACGCATTTCCCTCTCTGATAACACTCCTCCACTGTAGCGCCACGGCCCACAGGACAATTGTTGTGTGTAATGACCCACTGTCCTGTTACTCTTGGCTGATCCCTTTCTACTGTCCCCGGGGTGTTTTATTTTGCCAGCCTGATCGAGCCTGTGCAGTCAGTTGGATCCACCAGACGAACCCAGACAAAGAATCATAAAACTTTAATCTGGGATGAATTGTCGACTTGGTTCCCTTCCAAAACCTCAGTTTTAAAGGATGTGTTCCAGTTGGTATGGTTGTTATTTAATTCGCAGTTAATTAGTAAAGGAAAGACGGCTTTGATATCCATCTACCTATCTATCTATCTATCTATCTATCTATCTATCTATCTATCTATCTATCTACATCCTCTTTTCGGATGATTAATGCCAGTGCTGTGGACATTTTGAACATTATTCCGCCCTCAAACCTGATGTTCCTAATTTGTGTTAAACTCACAGGAGACATTTGGTCTGCCAAAAAAAACAAAAAAACCCTTAATTATTAAATTCCTGACTGACTAATGACTTGTATGACATTCCTCACAGGATTCAGCCCAGATACCCTCTAAAAAGGTTTGATGAATTGCTCTTAGCAACATTAATTCATTCTGGATTCTTGTTGGACAGGTGGGCATTTCAGAACCTAATTGCTGTGCAGCTGTGCAGCAGATGACACACTGTGGACTCATAACCTATACACCTTTATACGTCTCTATCTTTAGCATCCAGATATTATGCACCTTTAAATTAGGCGAAATACGTTAAAAGTGATAGAATACCAACATTTTAATTAGCTTGTTGGAGTTGAATGGTCACAATTATAGAAAGATAATTTTAGACCCACAGGTTAAATTAAATAAGCGTTGTTAAAGCGATTACATTTTAAAAGAAAAAAAAAACTTTATTAGATTCAGTAGAAAAAGACAAATGTGCTGAACTTTAAGAAAAGTTTTTAGCTTACCTGGGAAGATGAGAAGTGACTGTGCTGCTGTGAATAGAGTAAAAAGGTCAACACTCTGTAGGTGAGACAGAAGGAAGAGCATCACAATCTATCGCTGAGAAAAAAAGGAGATGAGTGGCTGATAGGAGCACAACACTGGTGTTTATGACTTCACCATACCCTGGAGGTCTGGGAGAGCATGCCAGCACCCGAGGTCTGAACTTGACACAAGCAGCAGTGGAGAGAAAGGATGCTGTATAGTAACATGAGAGGGTGTGAGAGGCTGACATGCTGCAGTGTTCTTGAGGGATGGAAGGAGCTGAATGGAGTTCAAGAAGTCAGCAAGGAGGGAGTTCCAGTACAAATGGGAGATAACTCAATGATTAGAGCTCAAGAAAGAGCCGGGCAGCATTCGTGGTGAGAGAGGATCTCATTTCATCTGTGGCATAGAGTGCAAATGCACAGTAACGGATCAGATTGTAGCTGATATAGAGAATCACATTGAGACAATGTTTTAGGGTCTTAGAAAAGAGGAGATTGAGTATGAGATAGACAGGCATTTAAGTGGCAATTGTAACTCTTTGAAACCTGGATGGATATCAGTTTTCTTGTGCTGTGTTCAGCTGCCTTTCTCAAGCTGTTTAACCCTTTGTAACCTGAGATAATTGGTTTGATTTTGAAAACAAGGGGGGAAAGGCAACAAGCAACTATTATTATAAGGTGACAAGAAAATGACTTGATGACTCTTTTGGGACATTTTATTATTTCTTTTTTATGATTTTTTTTTTGCTTATTTTCAGGTAATACGTTTTACTTTAATTTCTTGGTAATTTTTGGGTCACATCTTGTTAATTTGCTCATTGCTTTATGCCCATGCAATTTCTTTAGGAAGCAATCAAATCAATGTGCTCAGGTTTCAAGGTGTAAAAGTACAAGGCTGGCAATGTTGTATATTTTTCTCATGAAACAACGACCACTGACAATGCATTAATCTGTGTCGTAAAACTTCCTGACTCCCCTATGTTGTCTTTTACCTATTTTTCCCAAGTATAATTTTAATCTTTAAAAAAATATGTAATTTCCTTAAAACAGTCCACCAAAATGTAGAATTTTGACAGTCCGTTCCTTTCATGTAACAATTCAAGATATGCACTGTCTGTCAGCGTCATGCTTCTGTGTCAGGTCATGTGTCTGTTATTTGTTCATTTTGTCCATTTTTTAGTTGTATTTTGTTAATCTCTATCTCATCTCATTTCAGGTCTCCACATCATGTCAAGTTTCCCTCCTGTGTGATTACCTGCCCTGCCTTAATGCTTTTCACCTGCATCTGTTTGTCACACCTGAGTCTTGTTAAATTGTCCTCCCCTTGTGTATATAAGCTGGGTGTTTCGTGCCAGTTGGTCTTTGTCCCCAGTAGCAAGTGTTCCAACATTTTTTTGCTCATATTCCACCATTATTTTTGCTCAGCTTTTTTTTCCCTGTAAATTTTGGACTGTTGTTTGACTCAGCCTTTATCTAGCCCTTTTTAGATTGCTCATGTACCAGGCCTCTTTTAAAGACTTGATTATTCCATACCTGATCTGCCTTTGAGTCGTCCATGTGGGTCTTTTCCTCGTGAGCCTGATAGTCAGTGGATGGAAATGAAAAGGAGAATAGGGTATTATCAGCATAGAGACAGTTACGGGACATAATGAAAGATCTTCATTCAACTGTAAAAATCAAGTTGTGATAAAACAAGTGAATGAAAATGTGAAGATACCACATTTCACATTCTTCTTAAAGATACACTGTCGAGGAATTGTGGGCTTTTTAAAAGTTCAAATTTGATCTCTCCCTAATAAACGGTTTGTACCTTCAAAGACCCCCAGGAACAATACTGGGCTTTGAGGCAAGTTTTACATGGTGGCCAAACGTGTACTGACTACTTCCAGGTCTATCATGTGATGTCATGGGTTTGCCATAGACTTACACTGTGAAAGAGTTATTTTTAAATCAGAGGATACATATGTTGGGCGTCACAACCCCCACAAAGTGATTTATTTCATTTTCTGGATTTGATCCATTCAGTCTGATAATATTTCAAAAGTCAAGATAAGATATGATCTTTTGTCTTTGTTAAAAACAGTGAAAGTCAGGTTGATAACTCTTCAGCAGCAGCACAAACAAAAAAAACCCCACAAACAATACAAATAAATTAAGACTGCAAATACTAAAATCACACTGAAGGGAGCTGGGCTTCTGTATCTGACCACGCCGCCATCTTTTAGCCACTGAAAGTCTCTAGTATGTTTTCTCTATGGGCCTTTCAATGCAGAAGATCCAGGTCATTTCATACCATAGAAAAAAAGCATTATTGGCTTCATGCGCCACCTAGCAACTCTCATAGGAAATATGTTGTACATCCATGGTACTGCATGCTACCACTGAGGGAACCTTTTGTTGCAATGGTCACCTACCATCTACCCCCTCCTCTCCTTCAGTGCTCGCCGATGAAATTGAAAATCAAAACCAACCCCAGTTTCACTCTGGAACACGATTTGTGTTCTCAGTGTCTTGTCTAGTTTTCATAGCTTACTCTTGGATGCTTGCTGCTACTACCTGATCAGTCCCAACCTCACCTGCACACTGTTAGATGCTGGGGGCTATGCACCAGAGGCATCTGAATCATAGTAAAGTAATCATAAAAACAGAAAATACAGGCAGAGGGCAGGTTCTCTGTAGATAAATGCAAAGCCACACACTTCTGGTAGTGAGTCATAATAGAGTGGAATTGCTTTTGTATAGGTCTATACATTAAATTTTAGCAGCTCACCTTAAAGCTGTTGTTGGAATTAAAATTACTGCCACATAGATCTTTATTTGTATTCTGTTGGGCAGGCAGAGTGTGAGGCATGTAGGACGTGTATCGTGAAGAATAATATTCCTCATCAAGTCAACTGAGGTCACGATGTTTCAGAATATAATTCATAAGATTTGTGGTAAAATGTACGATGCCTCATTTAAAATGTTAATTCCTTAAGACTGCATTTCTGCTCGCTTTTCTTAACTGAACATCTGTGGAAATTATAACAAGGAAGCATCTTTTATCATCTTTGAGCACCAGAGACGATGAGCTGCCTTCTTAATATGGTGTGACTGTAACAGCAAGATTGGAGGGGAAGTTGATGTATTAGAAATGCAGAAATTAATACATAATAAAACCAAGACGTCTTATAAAGTCATTGGATTTTTGTCATAATGTGACAGGTTGAAGGAGATAATCTCTTTACAAGTGATGGTTCAAAAGTTACATATTTCTCACAGTAAAATATTTATATATCCTACATTTTTTTTCCTCTTCATTTTGAACTCGTTATTATGTCTCCATCTTAAATTATATCCTCCTTATGCACCCTTTCTCATCTCATCTCTTCTTTTATCCTTTCTCCACGGTCCCCACTCCTGCTCTTCTTCTGTCTACATGGAGCTCAGGGGACCCAGATGGAGCCTTAACACTCAAAAGCTCGTGTCCCCCCTGGGCTCCCCGATTTCTTTAACCGTTCCAGCCGCTGACTTCCATACTCCACGGCAGGGCTGAACAATAAGGGAAAATAATTTAATTGTCTTATTTTTTAGAGTAAAATTTCAAATGTGATTCAGTATGCATGTTTTAAGTTCCTCATGTATTATTCACCATGCAAACATATATAAATCATTCTATAGTATAACCAACAAAACACTGGATATAGTCATCATTACATGATGAAATTAAATAAACTGATACATAAATTGATGTAAATCACATATCTTTATTTAGCTTTTGAATGGTAACAACCTTCAGTCACAGTAGAAAATTATAATGTGCAACCCCAAGCCCTTTTGAACACATACAATTATCATGACTAAACTTAAATCTGAAAATGAACAACAAGGCACTGCAGAACAACAAGCCTGATGTGAACATTAAATTCTTTGTCCACTCACATTGACTCATATCACGTGGAGCAGAGGGCAGTATATGTACATGTGAAACTCATATGGCCAGTTTCCATAGCACTGGGGTTCTTTTTTTTAATTCACTGCAGCTTTTGTGAGCTGCAAATTCTGTTCTATTACATGCTATTATTGCTTTGAATGTCATTAATTATCCAGCCCTATTCCACGGTCATCTCAGTAAATGATTGGACGAAGAGCTGGTCCGATGGACAATGCCATCATCAACCATTGAGCCCATCATTGTGATTAAGTCCACACCAACTCTGGGGTGCAGGTTTGCAGTGACCCAGACCTAAAAGAGTGCCCCAGGATGTCGTTTTTCTGTAGGCTGATGTGGAAGTTAGCTTCATCCTGTTTCCCTGGTCAAAAAGCATTTTTTTTCCAGTGTGTACAGTTAATTATAAAAATGTCATGAGTTCCGAAGGGTGGGTCATAAAGGGATAAAGCAGCATTCGGAGTAAATTATTAATACTTCTACTGCATGCAATAGTCCACCTTATCCTCCACTCCTCTCTCTGTGTCTCTCTTTCTCTTAAACACACACACACATACACACACACACACACACACACACACACACACACACACCTTATTTCAGTCCTCAGTACAGATGATTGTGTTACTGTAATGCATAATGTCTGCAATTTGTGGGCTGGTTCGGTTGATTAACACATATTATTATGCCTCCCACACAACATAATCATCATATGCTAATTAGGAAGACATCACCAAACTCTAATTGAGCATGCACACCTATCTACAGGTGGTCTTTGTGACTTCACAAAGCTATGTTTTTTTTTTTTTCTCAGAGTGTCATGGCAAGCCATCTAAAAACTGCTAAGGCACAAAAACAAAATGTCTAATAAAAAAATCAAAAGTGCATATTTGTGTGGGTTTTTTTTTTTTGTTTTTGTTTTTTTCAGAGATCAGTATCCATAGAACAGCATGCATTATGTTGTCTGGAACATCCCCAGATCTGTCTGTTGTGGTTGCTGGCAGGCTGGAGAGTATAATCATTTTCAATTGTAAATGGAAATGTAATCAAAAGATAATGAAAGCATCACACATCTCTGTATGAATCAATCTGCATTTCAATCCTGTGTTCACGGTGAGCTGGTTTAACAGAGCGCCAAGAATAAAAAATGGTGTTTTTTTTTGTAATTCAACTTGAGGTATAAGCTGGTTTAATGAGAAGGGGAAACACTTTTGCTTTAAGACCCCGTGCTGCAATTAAAGCATTTGGTGTCTCTTAAATAGCTGCTTAAGGATCTTAAGTGCAAAGCCTAGGGTGGAGATGAATACCTTGGTTTAATGCAGACAGATAAGTGCATCTTTACACGGATAGCCCTTGGAATGTCCTTGCAGATGCACATGACCAATGAATAGCCAATACTACAATAGCGCTTATCTGCTCTGTGAAACAGGCTGCATGCAGAAGTTGGCTGCCACAAGACCATCCCACAAGAACGGAGGAAAGGGAGAAGAGCAGTCAAATCCTCTCCTCTGATCCCATTGATGTCTAAGCTTAACTCTAATTGAGGAGGTGCTCACTTGACAGAGCATGAGTCCCTCCTATATTACTCACTTAAGAAGCTCTCCTTGAGCTGGAAAAAGATGTCCTTTACTCCCTGGTGTCCTGCAGTCAACTTTTAAGAGATCAATTGTAATTTGGGCTGAATAACCTCAACGACTTCTGATGGATTGCTCACATGGGCTTGTGGGGATCAAGGATGGGATCGATGCATTTTAGAAAATGAAATAGGTGAATGAGTGTTCTATGTTTACTGCCACTGGAGTGAAACACATACTCTGTTTAACTAGATCCCCGCCGAGGCGGGCATTGAGTTACAGATGAATGCCTTCACTAATAGCACCTCGGTATAAAGGCTCGGCTGCTTCACGTGGGGCTGTGGGAGTTTGTGCTGCTATTTGTTGATTTTCAGGTGCTGCGTGTCGACATTCATGGTGATTTGGTTAGGTTGTATAAGAGCAGCAGAGTGTGTGGAGCTTGTTGCTACTTGGGACTTACTGATGCTTGTTGGTCTCTATTTATGATGGACGGATACAAGCTCAGACTTTGAGACGTTTTTCCATGTTAATGGCATTTGAGGGATGATAATATGACTCCAGTAACAATAAATACACAGACTGGTTCTGCTAAAAGATTATAGACCATGTCTGCGAAGGCAAATATCTCAAATAATTGCATTTAATACTGGCAAACTTCTTATTAATTCAGTACAAAAATGCATCAGAATCCAAACTAAAAGTGATTTAAACTCTTTAAACTTGTGTGTGGCAGTTTTTTGATTCTGTCCTCATCGTAAAAACAACAGCATCTGTTGCTTGTACAAATGCTTAAACAGCCCACATGTACCTTCCTTGTACAAGCAACCTCTTGACTTGCATCTCATCTACAATTTTACAATTTTATTTTCACAGTGACCACAATCTTTCCCTACCTACAGGCATGCTTCACCCTCCAAATGATCATTTGTACATCAGTTACTCACCCCGTGCTGAGTTGAATTGATGAAGATATCTTTAACCTTTTCTATCACACTCAATGCTTGTTTAAATGACAGGTTATTCTCACTCTAGACAATGCACATGGCACAGCTGAGCCCAGTGGAATTGTTCCTCCCAGTTCTCTTACAGTAAAGTTGTTGGGGAAAAAAAAAGGTTTATTTATATACATTGTGCATGAAATTATTAGACTGATTTGAGTTTTTGAGCCATGATGAAGGCCAAAATATGGCCTGCTATAGACTGGCTTGTTGTACCAATTGCTGGAAATGTCTTCTGCTCTTTGCTGCATTATTTTGTTAATCACTTGTTGATCATGTCAGCCAGTGATGGTATAAAATGGCCAATAAAACAGATTTTTATTGACCATTTTGTGAATCACTGCCACCACGAGAGGTCCTTGAGCATGTAGTCATAAATGTGCACACAAAATATTGGTACAGTAGTATGCAAGCTGCAGATACACAGATACACACACATAGTCACATACAACAAAATGCATCTCCCCTCTGGGAGATAATGAATAGATTTAGATCCTTTGGCTGTGCAGTTGGCTTGTTTTCAACCTGTCTGATGGTCTAGACAAAAATGTATGTTTCCCTATTTAGACAATTTTTAGTGATGCTGCAACATCCTGAGATCCTTAAGAACTTGCCTTTGCATTAAAAATGAAACTTATGAGATGACACTCATATGAATAGTTTGTTAGGTTGTTAAGTGGTGAGAACTTGGTTTTTTCTGTGATATTCATTCTCACATATTTTTTATGGCTATTTTGGCTCATATAATGTCAGAAAATGAGAAGTACTCATAAGTCTCTGGGACTTTAATTGAGATTTTATTAGCCTTATACAGCTCAACATGACACCTTGCCTGGGAAATAAATAAATGACTGAATAAAATAAAATTTTAAAAAGCAAAGTGTGTGATAATGTTAAGCAGAAGAGCATTTTGATGACTCTTTCACACAAGCTTTGAAAAATGACACGTTGACATGACAACCAACCGTTTGAGCACTCCTTTGTTCTGCCAATTGAACATGAATATGTGCAGCACAGGAGCACCAAATTCCCCCCACACGAGGCAATTATTACAAAGGAATGTCTTTTGCTCCAGAGGTACATCATTGACATACTGTAGCTTCATTTAACAACTTCTCACTAGTGAGGGATTTTCATTGTTGCCCTCAGCTGAAAAAAAAAAAAACTCCTATACACAGTGTACAAAAAGACACTTAATCACAGGGACTAGATCAGTGGAAAATGGAGTGACTCTGTGTGCTGCCAGCAGAGCCAGCACCAGGGAATGGGATAAAGGATGATGTATTCGCTTAGAGCCTGTCGGCAACTGATCCTTCTGAGAGGAAAGCACAGATGCAATCATGAGCTTGCTTATTTTCAGATAAAGTCACAGTAATATGGTACACATGCAGTCAAACATAAAATGACACATGCTACAAATCAAGTTGCCTGTCCGGTGAGCTAAACTGCAACTCATGTCAGGATTAACGGCTTAAAGGATAAAAGTTTGTTAGTGTGTAGGCTACATGCAATATAGCCTCTATATGTGTCTGTACAGTATGTGTATGTGGCAGCATACATCCTCAGATCTGACGATACCTCAGTATCTATGTATTCTTTGAGCACCACAGTGGCATTTCTCCACTGCTTTCAGCAGATGCACCATGAAGTTGTTATTGTGTCTCAGATCCATTCCTCCCATGGCCAGTGATGCTCGACTAGAGCCACTGGCCCATCCCATCTATTATTCAAAAAACCATGTGTTAGCAGCTGTTTCCAGGCTCATTAGACAGAGATCATACAAAGACTGAGGATACAATTTTAGTTGTGATCTGACTTTCAGTAAGCCAGAATGGCTGCCACAGAGCTCTTCAGCAGTGCCATATAACACAGATTGAGAGGGGAGGATATAAACAGATGTAGCCGTTTGCACAGACGCTGTCTTGTTTTGTCACATGCCAAAATAATCTTCCGGCATGCGCTGTTTCTCTAAATCGGAGAGGGATTGTTTGTAAAATTCCTTTGTTGTGTTTCAGCAGAGATGCATTTTAATGTGAAGACGTCTGATGAATGATCAGTATGTAGCATTTGTAAACTATAAATTTGATTTGTTAAAATTCAATCTGGAGGGTAGGAGGCACAATGCTTTTTGTTGCCATTTTGTACATTTGGAGATAGGATCATGTAAAATACTCCTTTTGTTCAATTCTTTGTCATATTATAAACCAACCGGGGCACACACACACAAGCACACATGCAGCATGCTGCAAGGGGATGCAAGAAGATATTTGGATAATTTATTAATGCCATCATGCAGTACATTTTCTTGTTTGTTTCTTTGCCACTTCAAACCAGCACCTAATAAAGTATAAAGAGAGAGAAAGTCTACATCTGGTGGGAGGGGAGGTGGATGGGTCAAACAAACTCTGGACTTTTACCTGTAAGGCCGCTGTTCATGTAACATTTGAAACCAAAAGTCAATATAGTTATTAAAACAGTAGTGTGCTTACAAACAAATTTATCAATTTTTTACCCACATTTGAAGATTATTTTAAAAGGACACCGTATGCATGTTTCCTGTCAAAACAAGAATTTATCATGAAAAGACAATGCATTTAATGAGTGTAAATTGACATGCCATCCGTGAGCATTCAAAACTGATGACAGAGGGGTACATAGAGCTTCACAGTTGACGTGTAGAACCTCTGACCAAGCATTTGTGTTTGACAAGTTGGGAGTGAGAATATGTTGAGAATGTACCATTTTACTATTGCTTATCTGCTGGCTAGATTATAGTGTGCAAAATTAACAGAATGAATTGAAGGTGTGATGTATATGATTCTCATATCTTTACAAAGATCGGTTTCTGTTTTCTTGCCGCAGTAAAATGAAGGTTATTCTTTGTTGAGATCAACGTTTTCAGTCTGTAACATTCAGACTAAACAAAATGAGAATGCTGCTGCCACTCTGATGAATTACTCATTAATTTAAAACTTAAAACATCAGAACGAACGACTTATGCTTCTCCATACATCTCAAGCTGGATCCATCACACAAAGTCACAAAGAAGCAGTCCTTATATCATAACAAGGACCAAGTGTTTCCAGACAGTCTCCAGATTTCAACCCATTATGACAATTGGGTGTCCAGATGGCAAATCGGCACTGCTGGTTGTTACAGAGTCAGCATCCCCACACAGTGTTTCCAGCACCTTGTTGAATCCACGCCTCGCAGAATTCTGCTGTGAAGGGAAAAGGCAGCAATTTCTTCATCTGGTCTGCTCATTATGGATATCGCTGACTGCTTTTCATTTTTTAGATGAATAATAAAACAAAGCCTCATTACCTATGAGATGTTTATTTCAGTTGCATGATGTATTGTGTGCTACAAACTAATTCAATTATGACTAAATAATAGTAAATAAAATGACATTATGTTGAAAAGGTTTAAAAATGAGTGCAACTACTAGCATACATCTTTATCATAAGAAAAGTTACAGCAAGTGCTTCTGAGGAAGGTTTTGATCACATTCTGCTCATGCTACTTCTACCTTACCAAACAGAGTTTTATGAAAAGGGAATATGCATTTTCAGGCTGTTCTCATGCACTGCTCGTACCTCTATCTACACAAAGTAATACCCAGTTCATGTATAACCCGTGTAATCATGAGCCATTAACTGTATAACCCACATAATAAGGAAGGCTGTGACAGCATGAGCAATGCACTGATGGGAGTGAAAAAGGAAATCCTTTTAAGGTTGAAAGTCCATGTAAGGACACAGGTAGGGTGGTGGATGGGCCAAAACACACAGGACTTTCCTTCAGAAGGCTGGTATTTTGAACCATGTGACAACAAGGGAACTTTAAGTTATAGTAAGGTACGTCATCAGCATCTTTCTTTTTCTACAAAATTACATACATAACCTTGTTAGCCTTAACCTAAAGATGCCCAACCATGTTTGTTGTCCTAAACCTCACCTATGCAACCCTCCATTAAGTACGTAATGTAATTGGCGGGTTGCTAATTCATTAGATATACATACTGTTGTGGGATATGCTGGCATTTTACTGTAATTGGATGAGGTCTTGGATGAGGGCACCAAGATGTGCGTCCAATGTACCAAATACAGAGGGTCTTGGAACTATCAACACCTAGGACCCGTTTAAAACCTTAAAATCAAATTTTTGCCTCAATACAAATAAGAAATGTCCATACAATTGTATAGAATTAGAAAGCATGTGTAATAATGAGTCAGGTTGGGTCCTTTATTGTGGTAACAAATCTATTCTTGTTTGGTGGCGTCTGTGTTTCTTTTGTTTGTTTGTTTTCTTAACATCATATGAGATAGATAACACTATTTAGTGACTTCTCTAACTTTTTGTTCCATAGTAGAGCCTTTCTGGTTCTGGGGACATAGAGCTTCACTTAGGAGAAGGAAGAGGAGCTAGTGCAAGAGGTGGAGTCATATTAACTAGATATAGTTGGGCTAACCTCTACACACTGCATTTGTACCAGAGTTTTGCTTAGTTGATGGGCTCCTGTGCTGGTAATGAATTGGCCACACAAGCTGTTGGTATTTGGTACCAGAACACTGAAGGTGGTTCTCCCTCTCTCTTTCAAGTTTCTCCCTCTTGTCTTCTCAGTAAGGCTTCTCTGTGCTGAGCCATAAAGTCATCCTAAGATCTTTCATTTTCCCCTGGCTGTTGGTGCATAATTTCAGATGTTTTGGATGTGTATATTCATCCTCCAGGAGATTTAGTCTCTCCTCTTGTTTCTCTTTCTTTCCCATGTGCACATGTTGTCCTTGTCTTTCTTTCTCCCTCTATGTATTAATGTCTTTTTTTCCCAACGTGAGAATGAATGTGTGTCTCTGCTTGGGTTTTGCCTTCTGTCCTCTTTCCAAGTTTTCATGGTGGAAATTAATTCAGACTTAACTTTCTGAAATAATAACAGCCCTGGTTGACATGCTTCTCCAGTGGCATGGGGATTGTGGACATGAACTGGCAAACTGGGACGGTAGTTTGCATTTTTAAAAGGTCTTGTGGGAGGTGCTGCTGGAGTACGGGGCACAGGGCCATGACTATGAATCATTTGGCCCTTATGTAATTAGATGGAGAGCTGTCCATATTCTTAGCAGTCAGGCAGGTTTTCAGCGGGATGGCTGAGACAGGATTGTCCCTTGTCACCAATTCCGTTTGTGATCTTCATAGAAAGCATCTCAAGCAAGCAAGTTAATTGCAAGTATGTAGCAGCTCATGGAAATGCAACACAGGAAAAAGATAAATGAAACACAAGAACTATTCAAAAAGGTTCAAGCATAACACTGAGCTTGTGTCACAAAAAAGAAATTCAGTGTAACACCCCCCCCTTGATTATGTGGCTACAATTCTAAGAGACAGACATGAACTGAGTTAAGGTACAGGAGCCCCTGCAACACTGAGAGATACAGTTGCTGCAGAAAAGATACAAATGATGGAGAAATTCTCAGCTTGCTACTTGGGTTGTGTGGGTTATGGACTTTATTACACATGCTCTTTGATGCCCCTCCCGTCTCCTCAGACACTGGAGTTAGTGGGGTAATTAAGAGAAAAGCCCCAACCCCCCCACTAATTCATTCTGGTGCGCTCCGCCCTGCCATTTACTTGTATCCAGTTGCTAACTAATTGAGTGCTATGGAAGGGTTACCCAATCAAATCACTGGACACATAAATCAAAGACTTCTTGTTTTTTGTACACGATGCTGGCAGTATCAGAGCTACTATTCAGCAAAGTACTTGCATCTTTGAATGTTCCTGGGAGTTTTTGCAAGGAAGCATACAATGCTTGTATTGTGCATGCAAAGGTGCACATTTGTGCATGTTTTTGTTTGCAGGTCGGTTCATTTGCCCTTTGCTCTGCTCTGTTGCACAAAGGCTGGGCCCATTAACTAGATTCATTTGAGAGATTGGATGAACATTGAAGGGTGGATGAAGGGAGAGGGGACAGAAACCATGACAGCGCAGAGGGAGACGGAGGATGAGACAAGCAAAGAGAATGATAGACAGCTGTGTAGGACAATAAAGGGACCTGAGAGGAAGAATGGAACAGAGAAAGAGAAAAATAGAGAGAGATGAAGAGAAATAGCAAGAGAGGAGGACACGCTCATGGGAGGAAGAGACAGAAAGATAGAGTGAAAACAGGTAGGCGGCAGGGGAAGATTAAAAAGTGAGACAGAAGGAAAGAAGGGAATATGGATGTGGGATCTTCTTCTGGAGGGTAATGGCTCCCCTCTCCTCTCTCCTCTATTGCTCATTGAAGGGCACATAAGTGTCTGTGGGCAAATATGTATCAGAGTCTGGGCAGCTAAGGCAATTTCATGGAGCTGAAGAAGATGATGATAATCCAGTTAAATTGAAAAATGGGAATGTCTATGGATCCTCGTTCATCCTGTAATTAATCCTTTCTTACATTCATGCAGCCAGATAGTTTATATGATTAGGATTGACTGAGGATAATACTTCCCCCAATGATGCCCTGCTGAAATACTGCTCGCTGCCTTGTGATGTACAAATGAACATTTATTTCAAGCTCGACATTCTACCAAAAAGGTCCTCCAGTGTTTAATGAAACAGTTAAATGGAGTGTCACCGGGACAGACAGGAGAGCTACTGGGGTTTCACCCTGTCTGTTTCGAGCATGTGTGTGTGTGTGTGTGTGTCTGTGGGTGTGTCTTTGTCTGTGTCGGTGCGTGTTCATCTGTTTTGGGTGAAATTTAAGTACGGATTTTTAGACTGAAGTGTAAATGGGGATAAAACCATCATCCCCAATTTGTTTTTACCTAGATGTTTTACCAACTTGCTGTTTACACGCCAGGACACCACTACTTTGATGTGAACAAATGCTCATGATGGGATGACATGACACATGGTTTTGTTTATGCAACAATAGCACATGGCAACCAATGCCACAACATCAACAAATGTTGGCATGTATGGTTAGATTGATGACAAGAAGGCACATGGTAAGATGTAGAAAAGAACGTCACATTCAAATGGTACGCAATCACCGGACTCCCCGCATCAAAGTCCGGGGTTGTGGGACCCATCAACCTCCCCAACGCCCACCTTATATCACATAGTTACTGGCATTGTTTCCACTTGACACTGTCCTGACACATTTCATGTACAAGCGGCTGGTTCTGTCTGGCTGTGCTCTCAAGTGATGCCGCCCGTGCCCGTACCATGTGGACGCAGCAGGTGCCGTCTGCCAAAGTACAATAACATTGAAACCGTTTCTGTCCAGCAACATTATCAGCTGACGCCAGAGTCGCACACTTACACCAAAAGCACTGAGAGAGCAGAGCTATTTAACAAGGTTGGATAGCAGGCTGCAAATATTAGTGCTTAAATGTATTTAAAAATCAGAAACAAAACTCCTGATAAACAGTTATTTTCAGAGCTTTAGAATACCTGTCGTATTTGTTAAATGTAAAGCAACAGTATGCTTTGCTTAGCTTAGTTTAGCTGATCTTAGCTTGGCATAAAGACTTGAAGCAGAGGGAAAGTTACCTTCAGACAGAGTCAGGGCTAGCTGTTTCCCCCCAATAAAGAGAGCTACACACAACATTGGAGGCAGGGCCCCTTTCAGAAAGTTGCTCAGTGGCACATGATGTCCAAAAAGTTCAACTAATGCTGTTATGGGTGAAAGGTGGGTGTGCCCTTTATACATGCCTGTTTCCTGTTTCTTTTCAAGGAGGGTGGAAAGAGAAGAAGTCACAGTCTCAAATGATGTACGGGGTACGGCAAATGTACAGTGGAATCTGGTCTGCAGTTGCCTGACCTTATTGGTTGATTGCCTGGAAACTGCAGACAAGATTTCCTTGTGCATTTGCTGTACCCCAATTGTGTAACGTCATTTGAGACTGTGACTTTTCCTCTTCCACCCTCCTTGTTTCTTTTTTGTGTGTGCCTCTCCAGGTGCCACTCTCCCCTCCTCCTCTCCGTGCAGAGTGACTCAGCACACCTGTGCTTAATGTGCTGATTAGGAGCATGCAGTATAAAGGGACTGAAGAAGCAAATAGGTGGAGCCAGTGGGTCAGTGTGGCCATGTGAGTGCTGTGTGTCAGATTGCAGACCAAAGAAGCTAGAGTTGTAGTGCAGAATCAGTGATCTTTAGTCCCTTTTGGAATGAGGGTGTTTCAGTGAGACTTTTCACTGAGTTGATTTATCTAAAAAGACCGAAATGTTAACTGTTAAATTTATTGTAGTTTTCTTTGCTTTTAAAGAAAGTAGGTTTTTGTTTTATTTTTGAAGACTTTTTATTTGTACACTTTTATTGCCTTGTTGTTTTTTTTTTCAACCACAACTTTTGTTTATACCCCTGATCTTCCGCTAACAGAAGCACATAAAAGTATCCTGATATTTGGCACTGCTTTTGCACTTTTGCTGGCCGAGCTGGCTACTTCGAGTTTAGTGCTCCGCTTACTTAAATGGGAATAAAAGGACTCAATCATACAGCTTTACTAGACTTTCCAAATGTTATTGGACCAAGGTGACCAAATTCTGCAGTAAAACGTGTAATTTGGGGGTTGTGACACATAGACAGACAAAAGAAAGGCCACTGATATACAGGCGTTTCTTTCACTTTTTAAATCTATGGGAAAAGTCTTAAAGTCTTAAATGCTGTCGTCCTTTCGAGGACAGCCTCTATTTACCATACAGACATTAGAGTGGTAACGATCTGCTGATCTAACTCTTGGCAAGTAAGCGAATAAATGCATTTCCCTAAGTGTAACTATAGCTCCTTTGTAAACCTGTTTAGCATGAGCTAATGTTTCAGGTCGCACTGCCTGCAAACAAAATTGGTAGAAACACTTTAGTGGATACAAAAACATGCAAGTTTGCTCAAGGTTTGCTCATATTGTTCATATGTTCATATTTGCGCAAATATATTTAAGAAAAAATGTGCTTTATATTCAATGCAAATTCAACAATAAATACACATGGTCATAATGGATTCAATATATATAGACCATTTTTCTTGGTAATAGCATTTCACACACACAAAAAAATATCATTGATAAACATCTGGTGCCATTTTCGAAAATCATTATTTTTATGAATTTCATCATCATCCTAAGAGATACTATCTGAGGTTTTATAATCCTGTAAATGATCTGGGCATCATTAAGGCAGCTCCCCTTTAGAGGTGTTGCTGCTGAGTAGCTGAAGGCGATGAGCTGTATCTCAACAGAAACCTTTGCTTTCCTAAATTTAATCTCTCTCCTCTCATTTGTGCCTCAAAGAAAGCACAGAGGACATTTTCTAGATTTATGATGGACACCAACTTCTTGGGGAAGCTGCGTAAAGATTGCCAGTGGGTTATGCTTTACTAAATCTAAGAACTGACATTTTGAAGGTCTGACCCTTCTGAAGGGTACATTTATCTTTCCAAAACCATCACACGCTGTTGTGGAGCCACTGTGCTCTATCTTTAGTCAGGTACTTTAATAATGGAAGCCACTTGAAAATAAAGCTTTCCTAAATGTTGTCTTTTAAAGTGTTTTCATCAAAAATTGCCCATTAAATTTGAGTTACTGCCTATTTATGTGAGTGACCTCAGATACTATTCAGACTCTTTTTACTCCATGACTTAATCAAAAACACATACTTTGTCACCGATGTGCAAATCATAATGATCCCAAAAATCTATATTTTGTCAAGTGGATATGATAGAAAAAGAAAATGTAACTAAATAAAATCATAGTTCACTGAGCATTTCAGAGGTGAAACATGTCTTCGTCGGTGCAAGGAGCTCTTTGGAGACCTCTGAATTGAAGCAGAGATCATCACAAACATAGAGAAATAGAAATTGCCAAGCATTAAAGGTCATCAGGAGCAGAGTGGACTTCATCACTGTAATAATCATAAGTGTGTAAAAAGTGTTGAACCAGAGCACTTACTGGAGCCAATAAGACAAGAAGAGTGTTGGCCAGAGAAGACATCACGACCCCAGTGCCCACTCTACCAGGGCATCTGTACTGGGCACTGCACCAGTCAAAAAAAATAGTGGCAGCATGACAAAAATTTGAGCACTCAATTGCACATGACAGCACAACAATTTAAGACTTGGAGCGTTTGTCACGTTATTTCTGGCTTGAATACCAAGCTCTATATCTAGGGAATGTCTTGAAATCTGCATCTCTTAATTATACAGTGTCTATGGTAGAGGACCCAGCATCCCTCAAAATAGAAAGGAAGCTCTACTCTGAAATCAGCTAGCAGATTTCCTTTTACCTTATCAACAAAACAGTTGAAGAAGCTTACAACCCAAAAACACCAAACCAAGACCAAAGAACTAATGGCTAATGACTAATTGCCTCACATCACTTCTTTGTCAACCAAAAAGTTGTACCTGAACACACCGCACAGACTAAAGCCAATGGCAAACTAAGTTCAGGTTCAGTTTACCTTATTTGTACCTGTAGGTAGATTTGGTTTGCAGAATAAAGTTCAAGGCATTCATTGACAGTTTCAGACACCACAGACAACAGACAGTATAAAACATGACAAGAAGATAAAAGACTTAAAGTACACCAGCGCTAATCAAAATGTTAAATATGTAATAGACACCAATAAGAACACTAAACTACTAAACCAAACCAACCAACCGATGTGCCAAACCAACTTGGCACATCGAGTTTATTTAATTGTTCATTTAAATGAAGATTAACCAAAAGTACAAGTTTTATTCCACACCAAAGAAAACTAGAAGACTAACAGGATGGATTCAAGATGCAACTCAGCCAGTTAGTGCATTAAAAATACAACCCAATAGAGAAAGAAGAAGGGATGTTTACCGAGCACTGGCAAACAATGGCACAAACAATTACAAACCTTTTCTGCTACAGAGCTCAGTGGCAAAAAAAGTCTTACCTTATATAGCAAGTTTGTTTTTTTATTTCACACCATCTTGATTTAGCCGTTTGTTTGCTCTTCACACTTTGGTTTCTCTTCTCATGAGCTGCCAGTCAGAGTGATTTCATTCACCGTTCATTGTAAGATGCTAATTCAACATGCTGAATTGGTTGAAAAACAAACAAATAGACAAACAAACAAAAACTCTGGTAAGGTCAGAAACAAAGCAAAGGCTATTGCTCACTGCTGCCCAACATTGACCAACAGCTGACCATTGGCTTGGCGTGTCAGGGCTATCAGGGTTAGTCTCTAAATGTCCTAAAACCTCCAAAGCCAATCTGCCAACAGTGGAAAAAATATGAAAAAAATTGAAAGGATCTGAATTTTCAAAGGTAGCTGTGGACGTGATTGATGCTGTTGAATCTACAAAGCAGTGTCTCTAGGCTCCAGGATGATTTCTCCCTTGCTACAAGTGACTGAAACGGCCCAAAAATATTACCTCTTTGCTCTTCATTTATTGCTATCAGCAGCCTCACAAACACATAAACAAGGAGAATTTATAAGGTGGACTGGGTGAAGGGTGTTGGGGGGGGGGGGTAGATGAGGATGTGGTAGAGATTAACATTATTTATTTATAAAGCCAAATGGAATTTTGGGATGAGGAGGTGAGTGGTTGGCTGGTCAGCGCTCTCAGTGTCAAAAAAAAAAAAAAAAAAAACATCATAAAGTCTAATCAAATAAAGTCAGTTGTTTAAGGCTTAAAAACACCCTGGTCACTAAGATGATGGATAAACAGGAGAAAGACCAGGAACAGACCCATGTGCACTCAAGCAGCACAGAAATGCAGCACTCTGTTTACTTGCACTCTGATGATTCCATTAATGTTAATTTAAGGGGGAAATCAAAAGAGGAAATGGAATATTTTAGAAAGCCCAGAGCAGGGCACATTTATCTGAACTGTGTTCATATGAATAAATAATGGAGGAAAAGGTTAAGACAGGATATTCTTGTATGAATGGGATGAGTCTCTAACACCAGGCAGACAGATTTCAGAACTGACATTTGTATCAATAATAAGAGCCACTGTTGTTGGAGTGCCTTGTGTCTCCGATGACATGACTTTTTTTGGGGGAAATTTGTGTCACTTTGTCTTATCAATAAGTAATTAGGGACAAGGTTAAAACATGATTTTAACTTATTCATGAGGTGAAACTAAGAGCCCAGATTGACAGACTAAATAATGATTTTTGTACAAATTCTGACCAACTTTGTGAACTCCACTGCTCATAGACAAATCTACAAAAATATAATTTTCTAGTGTGAGTTTCCATGTGTTTTCAGTTAACATATGAGCAGGTACAGGAAAGGCAGCGACTTTAAAGTTTCTGTATACAATTGTGGAAAAAAATTGCTGATTTTTAAGTTTAATTTCCAGGTTGTTAGAAAATCAACATGTTCTCATCCAAACTCCTCAAATACCACCACTTTCTCATCAATGTCAATGTTAGACTCCGACAGCAAAAGAAGAGGTTGTGGCAGTATGATACGCAGACAGGCAGCATCAGTTGATAACACGGCCAGATGGAACCTGTCATGGCTATATAATATGCTGCTGGATGGTATAAAGTTGAAATGCTGCTGAAAACAACGTAATGTCTAAATATGACTCACTAAATACCCTTGTGTGTCTGTTTTGGATATACAGTTTCTACTTGTTACATGTAAATGGTCTTTTTAAAATACACTTACTAGGTAGGTAAAACAATGTGTTTTTACATTTATTTCCTTGTGCGACAAAAACATGTAGATTTAGAAAAAGAAAAAGATCCTGGTTTGGCTTAACATTCACACAGGATATGAACAGCAGAATCCCAGATGAAAGTTTAGGGTTTGCTGGATCCATCCACCTCCCCTCCCACCCGCTTTATAGAGACTTTTTAGCTCTTTATGTTACAGTAGTTGCTGGCAGCGTTGCAAACTGACGCCTCCTGATGCATATCATTCCACAGTAAAAGGAGCCTCGTGCATTCATGTCTAATGCCAACATCCAACGACAATGTGGCTGTATTTGATGAGCACGGAGTGAAAACAAGTTACAGACGACAAATACAGCTGACCTTGAGTTGGTAGTTGGTATGAACCACTAACCTAAAGAATTGGTATTTGATGACCTGGGAATGAGACTCATCAACTATCTTTCTCCATAATTACACACTGCATATTTAAGTGCAGTAAGGAGTTGACACATTTACAGACTCAAATAACAGCAGGCTGTAATTACAAAATTAGTGATGTCTCATTTTCTAAGTGGATGGTTAACTAGATCCACCAGAGAGTCCTGTAGATAAAGTATCACATTGTGCAAAAATACTGCCTTTTAATATGTTACAACAATGGGGCAACATTTGTGATCCACACTGCAGCAATGCAGAAACAAATGTATTCCTATTTTTGTTCTGTTTTTTTGTGCTCCACATTGTGTGGCAAAGAATGAAATGTTGAAGAAAGTAAAATCAGAACACTGCACAGGCGGTAGCAGAGCACGCAGCTTAACTTTGCCTGAAAAGAGGTTTGTTGCAAGTTCAGAATGTGGCATAAACAACATGAATCCATTGTATTTCTTGGCATGCTGGACTCTGTGTGACCTTGTTGGTGTCATTTAAATGCCACAGTGTATATCAGCATTGTACATTAGTTTAATCCCCTCATGGTTACAGTTTTCCTTTTGGATGCCTCTAACAGAGTGATTCATCATGTCACAAAGTATTCACCATTTCAAGGTGCTGGAGTGGCCTGAAAAGGCTTCAGGCTTTAACCAACACAGCAGTTTCAGATTTAGGTGGAACAGAAGGTTTGTGGCCTGAAAGCAAAGCTGAACAATACACATAAGCACATAAAAAGTAAACTACTGTACGTTTTCGAATCTGTACTTTAAAAATGTAGGGTTTTCTTAAGGCAATGGGGCCCTATCCAGCACAGGTGTTTAAGCCTAACAAATGCAACCCAGTCACCAGAAAAAAGTGATCCCAATGTACATTCCTGCAAATTACAGATATATTATATGTGTTGATGATTTTTTAGTAAAGATGTTGAAAATTTAAGTTTCTCAACAATGCTGTTGTTGCTAGGTTTAGACACAAAAACCACTTGGCTAAGTGTCACAGTCTGCTCTGCCTCTCTCCTGCTGCTGTGGGATTTTTCCACTTACTCCACCCCCATCTCTCTCTCCACCTGGCCACTCTCCCTCATCAGCCTCATCACCTCCACCTGGTGCTCCCAGCTGCTCTTCATCTCCAATCAAGCCAGTATTTAAGCAGCCTCACTCCACTCTCACTCTTTTCCAGATTGTCTTCGCTCCCATGCCTGACCTTCCAGCACTCACTCTCGGACTGTTTTCATTGTTTTGACTTGACACTGCCTCTGACTGCCTCTTCTTGTGTCTGCCCCGGTAAAACTAACACACTTCTATCTCCAACCGCGAGTTTTGCCTGTGCACTTCCTGTTTCTCGTCTGCGTGTGGCTGTGCATTGTTCTACTGCTTTGGTTCCGTTGAGAGAGATCCCATTCTTCCGGCCATCTTCAGAGCTTCCCGTTGAGCGAAACATTGTTGTTCTGATGGTACATCAATTCCCTGCCTGTCCTTGTTGATCCCGCTGCCTGTTCCTACTGGATTTGTCTCTTTCACTTCCTGCGTGCCTGATGTCAACTCTGCTTCCTCCTTGACCGCGAGCCCTGACTGCCCCTATATGGAGTCCCCGCTTTTCCCCCAAGCTGTCTGCTGTAAGTGTTTCTGCAACTTACCTGAAACATTTACCTGCCAGTCTGCTCCATGTTCACAATTTCCCCATTTCAATCTCTGAACTATCACCTGTGGCTGTGAGCTCACCCCAGTCTCTCTATGAACATACATATTAATGGTTTGCAAAACCGTACAATACCAAAGAAAATGTGGAGCAACTAAGCTGATTAAACATCACATTACATCCTCCTATACAGTGTTATCAAACACAGAACCAACAGGTCTTGTCATGCACATTTGAACTTGTGATTACCACATTGTCAGTCACTCCCTGTCTTTCAATTACTTGGTAATCAGCTGATCTTCAGGTGAGAGCAGATTACAGCAGGTTTAATATTCACGAACTCTGTTCAAGATTTCACTGTACAATGTTCTCATTTCCTAGAAGAGATAAACACTTGTATTTCCACTGAATGCCTTTAATCTTTATTCAGTCAAATAATATAACTTAACTGGATCTCACACATCAGAAAAGCAAAGGAAAAGAACTAATTGGTGGGGTGTGGGCTGACTAATTGTTTTCATTTTAAAAATTCTCAGGAGTAGTGCTTGTAATGAATTCATTAATTAAATCAGCTGCACTCACCAGTATGTTCTTGCTAGCTTATTTCTACATGAACACAGAAGAGCCTTTTCAGCCCCCTTTCTTAAAGCATTTTATTAAATTTAAGAACAGTGCTATTATTCTTAAAGGACGTCACTTCATCTCTCACAGAGTTGGACAAGGACACATACAGTAGCAAGGAGCTGGCAGCACGCAAAGTACAGTTCGAACTTCTTGTCTTTCCTCTTATCAGCATTTGCTAAACTGCCAGAGGACATGTCGAGCCTTTAACACGGCCTGCAAAACTGTCAATGCCAAACCATTTGGCATTGTAAACTCCTAAGTAATGGGCAATGCCTTATGGGCACTCTTAAAAACAATCTCTAAAGTATCTCTGTCTCATTCTCTCCTTCCCACTCTCCATCTATTATTTCACTTTCTTTTCTCATCATGCCACAAAGAATATCATTTAAAGGAAGTAATTAGACTATTTGGAGGGTTAAATTTTTTATATCTGACCAAATCTGCACTGCCTGCACCCTAGGCAGGGATAAGAGACAATGCACTGCACTTAATAGACTGCAGGTCTTTCAAGACGCCACTGTGCAAACCTGGGCTCTGCAGGAAGCTGCAGGCTGGTAATTAAGCTGGATAACTAAATAGCTATTAACCCCACCGTTTTTACTGTTACTTGCTAATATTAGAGCCTTTAATTGGACTCCTTAGGGTGTTTCCGTGGCCTAATTCTGTCTCTTCCATAGAAAGAGAGAAAGCACTTTGGTGTAGAGAGCCATGTACCAAGCTACCATGATAAATTATAAGCAAGCCTTTTAGGGAACCGTGTATCTAGTTTTGTACTGATAATAATAATAGACTCACAGGGTTTTGTTTTTCTTTCCATATATATTTTTTTCTTGTACCTTAAAGATTCTTTTAAGTGGTTAATCTTGTACCAATGTCACTCGGAGAAATTCTGAACAATTATCCTTGTTAATCTAAGTACTTGTACTTTTTAGGGCAGCAGAACTCCTTTGGTTGTAACCTTGTAGCACTATAGCACTGCCTCACACACAGAGAGTATGCAAAAGAGGTAGGATTGATCTTTTCTTTGAACTGCTCTGCCTGCTAAACACTAGTTGTTGATGTATTTTTTTCATTTTTTTATTGTCTTGCATGCGGGAGTCAGTGGGCCTTCGAAGGCAGGCTTCTTACACTGACAAATACAAATTATGAGAATGACATGGGCGATGGAATAGTAGGATTTGTGAAGAGCGGATGAAAAGGGAATATAGAGGAGAAGAAGGAGGGCAGGGTGACTAGACTTCCGTGATGCATTGCTTTGCCGCATCCCCTATGGTGCAGCTGTTTGTTATCTGTCAGAGTCCCAGCACAGTCAAACTGAGGGAAAACAAGCAATGCTAACTAGCCCTCCCCGTGCCGGCACTTTCTAACATTGAAGAATGGAGACTGAATAGACCACCCAACATGTACATTTCTGTGATACTAATAATCATTTAAGGGGAAAGGCAGCTGAAATTGGCTGCAAAAATAGATTCACCAATGAATGCATTTATGAGAATTAGGAAAAGGGAAAGGGGAATATTGGGGGAAACTGGCAGAGGTGTGGACTTGAATCACATGACTTGGACTCCAGTCAGACTTTAGTCATAAATTTAATGACTTGATACTCAACTTGACAAAATCAAAAAAGACTTGTGACTTGAGTAGGACTTCAACACCAATGACTCGTGACTTCACTTGGACTGGAGCCTTTTGACTTGAAATTACTTGCTATCTTCCCCCAAGTCCACAAATTCAAATTTGTTTTATTTTAAAAGTGTGCCACAAAACAATTTCTCCTCATTTCCTAAATCGTTTTAAGTTGTTAAACCTATCCGACAGCAACCAGTCAAGAAGAAAACTGTCTCGACTTGGGACGTGAGTTCAAAGACTCGAGACTTCCTTGAATAACAATGACTACCAACCTCTAAAAACTGGACATATAATGCAATGGGTAATTTATCGTACTTCATGCCAAGTAGTCCCACCCTCGCTCATATTTATAAAATGCCTCAAGTTGCAAAATTCATTAGGAGTACAACAGGTTATAACAAGTTCATGGGAAGTCTTAGGTTACAGGTCGCAGTAAGTTTCTGCAATGAAAAACCAAAGGGCAACCTTCAGAACTCAGTGGTTTGTTGCCAGATACGACTAGAATGACTTGCAGTACACCGTTTGTTTGTGTGGGCGCTGAAATCATTATCACACATCCTCTGGGCACAGAACCCCTCGGAACTACACTGGACTCTGATTAGCATGGGAGGATGTGAGATGCATATCTGCAGCTTATAGATCTACAACCTCCTGACCCTGTTCATTTAAGTATCCTATCCCTGCTGGCATTCAGACTCAAGGGAACAGAGAGGAAGGAGATGGTGGATGTTAAACTTCTGACATTTGTCTTTTTTACAGCGGCAGTGTCTGCATGCAGCAGCCCATTCTCAGCCAGGATGTCAGATTTCATTACATTGCGCTGCAACTGGGGCTGTAGCCACAGATTTAATCAACCGTGTAATCGGACTATTGCTACCAACAACAAATGGAAATTTGTTCTGTGATCAATATGCATGTCATGAATGCAAAATAATGTAGGCCCACACTGTAACATTAGTCATGACCACCCTCTCACAGGCCTTTTAAGGCAACAATCATCTTTTCAAAATTTGCATGCACATGCTCAGCCAGCCGGTTCTCATTCCGAACTCATAAAATAGAGCCTCTTAGTCAGTGTTTTTAGCGAAAGAGCGCAACGCCAAATGGCACCTTTCACGTGCACATAAAATGCCAACACGTTCTTATCCCAATTTGTCACATGTTGCCACTTCGTCAGTGGACTTCCATGTCTACATATTATGAGTTAGGCATTCCTCTGCGTCTAAAAATTAAAAAAGAGTGGATTTGAACAACTTGGCATTTCTATTTTGAAATATTCTGTGATAAATGTGGTAATTTCCCGGAAGGATGCCACTGCTGTGATGTCAACAAAGGCACAACGTGGGATGACGCTGCATGTGCTTATATTTAGGCAACAACTGCACACAGCAATCAACATCAGAATGCCAACAAACACACAGGAAAGGAAGCACATGGTAAAGTGTAGATATGAAATGTTGCTGGAAAAAACGTAATAAAAGGAGTACAAGGGCACCTATAGGGCAGGCGGAAGGGGAGGTGGATGAGTCGACAAAGCCAAACTTTGATGCAGGAGTTAAGTGTTAGTTCCCGTATTAATGTGATGGGTTTTTTCTCCACCTACTCTTGTGCTTCGCTCTGCTTATCCTAACCATCTGGGATTTTGTCACTTAATGCTAAACATCCATGCCAGCTTGTGCATTTGTTGACTTCCAGGCATCAGTTGTCACATGCTGTTGTTGCCTAAACATAACTTTGTGCAACATCATCCCACCATGTGCATTTATTTACATCACGATAGCAGCATCTCGGAAGGTAAAAAGCAAATGCAGAGGGATACCTTAAAAATGCAGTATTTAGATGCGGATGTCCACTGCAAATCTGCAATATGTGACGAATTGGGATGATAACACGTTGGCTCAGCCAATTAGCCCACAGAAGTCTTTTAGTCACAGAGCAGGAGGGAAACTGGTTAGAGGGGTCCACCTGTGTTCAGAGAGCCACAGGTCCACTGCATAACCAAGTTCCATTTCAAAAAGTCAGACCCCTCTAATGCAGCTCTTTAGGCTTAGGTGGCAAAAACGGATAACTTTGCAGCTCAACTAAATCCCAATATCTTAATGGTCACACCAGCACATGTTGCCACTCTAGACCTT